>NW_023270377.1:72410595-72450595 GCF_011800145.1 Mirounga leonina | reverse complement strand
CTTCATACAATTTTAACAAAAGCATTCAAGTTTCTGAAAACCTAAGGTCTGCAGGTTTTGATTTATTTATGAAATGGGTAACATTTACAAAGAAAGAGCAATGACTGACAACCAAAGCATTTAAGTTATTATTAACAGTACTTTGCTATACAAGTAGTAGATGGCAGAGTAAAGGCTTACAAGCTCTCTGTGGTTCTTTGCCGTCTGGTTTTGAAACAACAAAGATCATATGCCAGGCTCTAGGAAAGAGCGCTGGTGTCTCTGGTGAGGACATCTCCATGCCTTCATTCTTTCTTTCACTGGAACCAATCAAACAAGATGAACCACCATTCAAGAAAGGAAATCACACCCAATTAAATGAGTAAAGTGTAAGTGGTTGTCTTTCTCAAGGTATTTTAAAACTTAAAAAGTAAGTGTAGCAGATAGGAAAAGATGAAGAGGTGGCATCCCTGGGGACACTTAACATTTTCTTGAGTCCCATCAAACTCAAGATCAGCTTCCTAAAGCATAGCCCTGAGTTCCTAGTCGAGGGATACTAGGGATACCAGGCCTTGAACACTGCAGTTGCTCTAGGGAGTTGTTTCCCACAGGAAAGTGAACGTTTACCATACCCCTCGTGAACCTGATGCTTTTATCCATTGCAAATTTGATATTCTGTTGACATAATTCTACTTCAACTTTAATTACAAGCTTTTGAAGAGTGGTTGCCTCAATATCGTTCTCCCTTCTCCTGTCTTCAGACTCAAGGATGTGGCAAGATTGGGCTGAGAACCAGAATGACTCATCAGGCTCAGATTCTCATACCTGGATTTTATGATTTTTGATCACTAGCTTATCTAAGCTCTTCAGAACAAGCTTTATTAAATATTTTTCGTTATTTTATGTATATTCTGAACAAAAATATTAATTGTCATGGTTTTTGAAAACAATACATTTTTATAGAGTGCCTGAATTTTCTTTTTATAAATCATGGATAATCAGAACCACAGGGCACGGTGGCAGTGCCCTATGTACAATGCATGTCTAACAGTTTTATTTTGTCATTTAATGTCAGCAATCACAAGATATAAATAATCTTTAAATAACTCATCACCCTTCCTGCAGCACTTTGTCACTGGCATTCATGCCCTGAAGTAGAAGTGACCGGAAACTCCAAGCTCTTTTTATGATTCATATTGAGTAAAAATTGGTACTCACAGAAGCGAAGATACAGTCCAGGGGTCAGAAAAACACTGTTATTTTTGTTCCTTCTTTATTATTAACTTATGTTTTATACTCAAGTCAAATGTCTTGTCCAGGTAACATAAATTTTCTCTTCACCAACTTGGATGCTCAAAAGTAACCAGAATTTTACTAGTTTCTTAGGTTCTTTTCTACAGGTACACACATACTGGTGTAGATAACTTAGCAAAAATCAGGTCATCATGGTTCCGCAAGTGCTGACACAGAGCAGAATTATCTACTTACTAAAAACAGACATGCATCATCACTCGGTGAAAAAGAGAGGTCCCAGACCACCATATGGAGTTATTTGGAGACGTCAAAGCTAGAAGACTCACTGTATCTTTTTTTTTTAAGCTTTGGATGTGTTTTTTGTTGTTGTTGTTGTTTTTTATGTGTTAGTTTGAGTAGTACACTATTTTTTTTAAAGATTTTATTTATTTATTTGAAAGAGAGAGTATTTGAGAGAGAAAGAATGAGCGGGTTGAGGGGCAAGGGAGAAGCAGACTCCCCACTGAGTAGGGACTCGATCCCAGTACTCTGGGATCGTGACCTGAGCCAAAGGCAGACGCTTAACTGACTGAGCCACCCAGGCACCCCTGAGTAGTACACTATTTTGTAAAATACAAATACTATCTTGAATACAAATAGAGTTATCTTGACATACCAGCAATCTATGTGTCTTTTATTATTTTTTCTACAAGTCTTAGCTCCCACATTTGTTCAGTTTCAAATGCTTAGCACAGGTTTTGGTGGTAATGAGAAAGGTTTCATTCTGACCTCCCCAGTGACTGGTCTGAAACAGTCTGAAGCAGGCATTGGCCACCTGAGAAATCAGTGTCTAAGTTGGTTGTCCAGCAAAGAGGCGCAGGCAAGCCAAGGCTCAACAGCGATGTGAGAAAGGTTCCTTGTAGAGAGGACAGTATGCTGCCGTCATGCCTTGTGCAGTCTTTTTTTTTTTTTTTTTTTAAAGATTTTATTTATTTGACAGAGAGAGACACAGCGAGAGCAGGAACACAAGCAGGAGGAGTGGGCGAGGGAGAAGCAGGCTTCCCGCTGAGCAGGGAGCCCCGTGCGGGGCTCGATCCCAGGACCCCGAGATCATGACCTGAGCTGAAGGCAGACGCTTAACGACTGAGCCACCCAGGCGCCCTTTTTTTTTTTTTTTTAAGAATTATTTATTTATTTGAGAGGGAAAGAGAGCAAGTGCACAAGTGGGGGGAGCAGTGCAGAGAAGAGGAAAGAGGCAGACAATGCCCTGAGCATGGAGCCGATGTGGGGCCAGATCCCATGACCCATGAGACCATGACCTGAGCCCAAATCAAGAGTCAGACAACTTTAACCAACTGAGCCACCCAGGCATCCCCCGCCTTGCTGTATCTTCTTCACACTATGTATTTTCTTCTTATATAAATATACACATATATATACACATATGTATATATGTATGGGAAAAGATAAAGATTTTTATTTTTACATATTTATAATATTTCTAAAATAAAATTGTTAAAAAATTTATAAAATAAAATAAAAAGTCTTTATCTTCTTACTACATATAGTTTGTACATAGTCTATATTACTTATATGTAGTATCTAGAAAATATATATAATGTGTACATATATAGTAAGCAGATCTTACTTCTTACTCATTATATAACTTCTTACTATGTACATGGAGTATAATAAACACTATACATAATGTATAGAAGAGATATACATTCTGACTGTATAATACATACACACACACATATAGTAAGAAGACAAAGACTTCCATATTTTATTTTATAAATTTTATAAATACGTGAAATATGTGTATATAAAAGTTTTCTGACATTTATTATTATACTCTGCCTTGTAATCATCAAACAGATGTTGGGTACCCAAACCTAGTCCTATAGACTATGGAAAATGAAAGAAACTCAAGTCCTCAAGAGACTTACAGGACTCATAATTTTTGTAACCATTTGAGCTCCTTCAAGGCAGAAAATATTTGCATTTTATATTTGCATTTGTTTCTCCCTTTGTGCATAGTACGACCTCAAGAAGACTTTGTGAGGGAGAGAGAGACTGTGAGTTAGAAGTGCTTTCAGTGTCTTAAACTAATGTAGCTTAAGGAGCCTTCACTTTCTTGGGCTCCTTCCAAGTCCCTGGGAAGGTTTCCAGGAGGATATATCTTTTGTTTTTGTAAAATATTTCTAATTCTAATTCACTAAGACTGTTGCCTCGTTCAGTTTTGCATTCTCTGTTGCTGTATGTTACATTAATTGTGAGCAGAACATTAGAGTAGCCAAAGGCATTTCATATCTTTAAATTTGTATCATTTTTCTTAAAGAGGAATGCAAATTGCCCAAGTTTATGACCCCACAATACCTGCACCTTCTCTTACCCTTAAAGCAATGTGGCATAGAATATTATAGGAATCACTTAACTACATAATGTACATACTATGGAAAATGTGGGCTCAAGTTGGCTTCCTACAGGATCATAGGACTTTATTTTTTTTTAATAGACAATGCAAAAGAAATTTTTCTAAAGGAAGTGCCTTATTTATAGTAGCTCCCTAAGGAAAGAAAAACTTTCTCATCTAACCCTAATGAAATTAACATTGCATAGATGAAATCTTACTATCGCTCTAAAATGATGAAGATGCTAACTAAGGTACAAAACTTCTGTAGTGTAGCAGCCACGGGCAGGCTGCCCCAAAGTGTGCCACTTTGGCAGGCAGATTATTTGGAGCTGAAAACAATTGAGGTCCAAAAGACTCAGGAAGAAACTGACATCCCCCACCCCACAATTGCCTAAAAGAATTTAGATAGAAGAGCTGCTCCAGAAAAAGTGCTATCATCACAGATAACTACTTTATAATATGAATTAGGTATGGTAGACCTAGCAAGGCCTGTTTGATCAAATTTCCCTCTATGTCCCATTACTTCTGTATGGCCTAGCAAACATTTGTTTACCAAACATTTACTCTTTTTCATCGTTCTATGAATTGCATTCCTACCCTTTGAAGTCCCAGACCATTACTCCTTCTCCATGGTTCAATATGACACATAAATTTCATGTTGCCTGGCTGTCTTTGGAATCTCATGTCCGTGTAGATTTCCCTATGTACAAAATTAAATTTGATTTTTTCTGATTAATCTGTCTCATATCAATTTAGTTCTTAGACCAGCTAGAAAATCCTTGAAGAACAGAGGAAAAATTTTCCTACCCAACAGTAGCTTGGGTTAAATTCCTTGTCTGTTCAAAATCTTATAGATGCCACATAGTGTCTGTATATATATATATATATATATATATATATATATATATATATATATACACACACACACACACATACAGTGTTGGTCAATGTCTGAATTCAAACCTTTCATCTTCCTAATTAATTACAAAAGTTTCTAAGACCAAACAGCTTGTACAAACACATCTTATTCACACACCCCAGAAGATAGGAAAGGGCAGGCACTGAAGTAAAAACCCATGCCATAATGTAAAGCATCTCTTACCCAATTCATGCAAGCAGTGGTAGGTTATAATGAAAGGAGAGAGGGCAAATCCACTAAACGTCAAGGACTCCTGAAAGCCCACAAAATATTCCTTACTAAACCTCATACCCATATTAGGCACCTCTCGTTCCCAAACAATGATATGCCCCTCCAGGCATATTCTAGGCAATTAGGCTACATAACCCACCTTCAGAAGGTCTTGGATTTTATCTCACTCCAAATGGAAGAGAACATTTACCCTTTACCATAGTTTCAATCTCCTTCTTTTGAGGAAAATAAAAGATGGTGATTTGTGCCTGAATTAACACCATTCTTAAGGGAATTAACAACCGTGTTTCCTTGGGGTTATCCTAGAACTTAGACTCTCAGATTCCATACTTTTAGGTTGTTAAATGAACCATCATTACACTCAAAATGAGATGAAAGAAATTGTGTGAGGATACTAAAAGATTAAAATGGCAAGCTTAGTTATAAATCAATGAGAGCTCCCTTTCCTGCTTGGGTAGCCGAGTCCCAAATATATGAGGAGATACTAGGGGAGCCAATGACATAGAGAAACATCACATAAACCTACCTATGTACAATCCAGACTTGGCTGCATTTATTATTACTTTTTACTTATTTTCCATTTCAAAAGGAACAAAACTGCAGGTCAGAAAATTTTGGAACTTGGAAAAAAAAAGAAAAAAAATGATGAGTTCAATTGCATAGAACCACATTTGCTCATTTATTCATTGCCACATATAATAAACACTTACTGAGTGTTCCATATGTATCAGACATTGTGCTCTATCCAAGAGATACAAAGATTTTTTTTACGTCTCCCCCTCTAAGAACAAACAGTTTAATTGGAAAGGTGAAAGCTCAACAGTAAACAACTAGAATATAATATCATAATTGCTTGGACAGATGCATAGTTAATGAATGATTTTGTTTTTTCTGGGTTTCAGGAAGAAAAGGACTGCACAAAGAGTCATGAAACCTTCATTCTGGTATTGGTTCTGTTAATAGCTAATTATGTAACATAGTTCTACTTTCTGGAACTCTGTTCTTTCATCTGCAACATGAAAGAAGTTTGACCAGATGTTCTCTACAGTTCCAGGTCTACATTATCTTATTTCAGGGGAATTTTCTTAATTAGTTCCCTGTTAATTCTCTTCATTATGAGTAGTGTCTAGTGACTTACAATGACATAACCTATTTGTACTTCAGCTGGCCCATTCTTTCAAAAAATGCTACCTATATGTCTTTTTCTCATCTCCTAGCTCTACTGATTACCCCATTTGCCTTTCTTCAGTAAAGCAAGTGAAGCACTTTATAATTGCTAGTTATCATTATGCACGAGAAACAGATAAGGAATTTCTTTTTTAAGAGAAAGATGCTAAAATTGCCCTTTATTCCTACAAAATCTTCCATGCTCTGAAGGGAAATCCTGGCTTCTGCAATACATTTTCTAACATTTTGCTGGAGGAGATTGCTTTGCCATTAAGAAAGGATTACCCCATGTGTAAGTGGTGGCTGTATCTATGATTATTTAGCATAGATAGGAGAACTGCCACTTGCCTGGCTCCTGGGGCAAAGGTAGAAATAAGTCCAGGACTTCCTTTCCACAGATTCCACTACAGAAGTGCTGATTTCCACCATAAAGTGTCTAGTGTAAGGGAAGATAAGTGTCCTTGCTGAGGAAGTGTGGAAACAGAGAATAGAATCAATTCAGTAGACATCTCTAGTTCTCTTTAGCACCATCCAAGTTTGGCTATAGTTTTCTGAGCCTCTGGACCAGCGAAGGTTGGACCTCCCTCTAGCTGATACATTGTAGGTTTCAAGGTAGAATCCTAAGAGACCAAAGACTGAATTTCACACAGTGGTCTATATGAAAAGATTCGGTGGTTTCAGTTTGTTGCCCATTAGTTAACCTTCTTCATTAGAAACCCATCCACTGTCACATATCACAAAGTATTTGTTTCTCTTTTAGATTAAGAATGAAGTAGCTTCTCAGGTGAGAATAAAAGAATATTTTCAAAGAAAACCTAGGATAACTTACATAAATGTCTAACAGTAATAATTCACTGATCCTTATCTCTTATGTATATAATAAAGATCATAAGTCTCACCTTCATGCCTAAGCAAAATTGATAAGCAAGGTAGGAAGACTGATTCTAATGTATCTTCCTACAATGAAAGGAGAATATTTTGCTACATTTAGCCCATAGATAGGTAGAAATGATGAATGGAAAGATCAGAATAGCATCTGTTCCACACTCAACCTCACTGAAGGGCACCTGAGCTAATCTTATAAGCAAAGACAGGAAATTTTTCATAAACGACCTGAGGCACTTGGAGTTATCATGGCATTACCGCTAGACCCATGACAAAGTCTGCCATGGAGTGTAAGACCGGCACATTCTTCTCACTGCAGTGAAGAACATATAGAGTTGTGCAAAATGAGAATTCCAGCATTACAAGGTCAACATCTAGCACAGTAGTGAAAGAGACTCCAGCGTCTAACAAATGTGTTGGTACCCTACGGATATCTCCAGGAGATGGCAGATCCACAGCAGCCACGGATTAAAAGAGATGCAGTATATACCTGGCAGGAATTGATGGGCATACATAGCACTAAAGCAGTTAAGCCCCGTGCTAACATGTGTTTCTGAACTATTTGGTTTCCAAGAAATACTTGGAGGGGAGAATTGCATTGTTCAAGGTGTTTAAGGAATGTATTAGGTGGGAGCAAGAGCTTGTGTTGTTTGGCTTACACAGAGACTTTGTTGTGAAAAAAAAAAAAGGTATGTCTCACACTGGCACACTTGGCCCTCAATTCATTCATTCATTCAGCAAGTATCTCCTAAGCCCTCACTATATTACTAGGCACTCTGTTAGGATTAAGATATACTGTAGTAAATAAGATAGACTTGATTCTTGTCTTTATGGAATTTATGGTCTAATCAAGTTCACAGATATAACAAAAAAGTTAATATATGATTGCATGATGATGGATACTATGAAGGAAAATAGAGGGCTAAGAAAGAGAATGACAGAGTGTTGAGATATACTTTTTTTGGTTAAAGAGACACTTTCTGAGGAGATGATATTTAAGGGAGACTTGAAGGAGCAAAGGGGGCCATGATTGGTCAAAGGAACAATGGTGGGGGAGAGGGTTTTTGTGCCTGGGAACTGAAGCCAAGGTGGTGTAGCTGGAGTTTGGTGACCGATTTCACCAAATTGACTCTTAACTTGAATAAGTATAGTTTTGACCCATCGTCTATCTTAATTTCCTCTGTTGTCATGAAGTGGTGCTCAGAAAAAATAAAAGAATGATGACATGATAGAAGTATTTGATAGACCCTTTTTCAACTTCCCAGTAAAAAGTTTTATTGGAAATAAAAGAGAAGAGCTAATGTCATAAACTAGGAGTTGGCATAGGGAGGTAGGAAAAGCAAAAACCTAGTATGTGGAGATGAGACCAAAGGCATTATTTTGTTCTTCAGTATCAGAATTAGAGAAATATTGGTTTAAATGTGTATAAGATAAACTTAAAGATATAATTGGTAGAATTTGAAACAGAAGTTTTCTCTTTTAAATCTCTCCAAAAGACAAAAGCAAACAAAATATGGTCCAAATATCAAGGGAGGAAACATAGAAACTGGCAAGGAAGCACAGCAGATAGAACCCATAAAGCAAGATGACAGAAGTAAGACCAAACATATCAGTTATGACAATGTATGTAAATGTGTTGAACTCCCCAATTAAAAGGCAAAGACTCTCAGATGGAGTAGAAAACAACATTCAACAATATGCTGTTTACAAGAGACAAACTTAAAACAAAATGACTTGGAAAGGTTATAAATAAAGGATAGGCTAAGATATATCCATAAAATGCAAACAAAAAGACAATGGAAGTGGCAATATTCATATTGGCCAAAGTAGAATTCAAGATAAGAACTATTAAAAATGCCAAGAGAATTATATTATCTTATAAAAGAAACAATCTAAATGTAGTCATATTCTTATCCCATATTTGTACCAAGTGACAAAGAATTAAAATGTAAAGGACAAAAACCCATACAAAAATTTTTAACAAAATCCTAATTATAGCAGGAGACCTGAACACCTCACATCAATTCCTGCCAAACTAATTCAATAAAAATGAATAAGGACATAGAGGATTTGATATATATTAAAATTCACACGTTCAAGACAGAAAATAAACAGACTCATTGAAACTCTCACCTTTTGCTGATGATATGATACTTTATGTGGAAAACCCAAAAGACTTCACCCCAAAACTGTTAGAACTCATACAGGAATTCAGTAAAGTGGCAGGATATAAAATCAATCCACAGAAATCAGTGGCATTTCTATACACAAACAACAAGACAGAAGAAAGAGAAATTAAGGAGTCGATCCCATGTACAGTTGCACCTAAAACCATAAGATACATAGGAATAAATCTAACCAAAGAGGCAAAGAATCTGTACTCAGAAAACTATAGAATACTCATGAAAGAAATTGAGGGAGACACAAAGAAATGGAAAAACGTTCCATGCTCATGGATTGGAAGAACAAATATTGGGGAAATGTCTATGCTACTTAGAGCAATCTACACATTTAATGCAATCCCTATTAAAATACCATCAACTTTTCTCCAAGAAATGGAACAAATAATCCTAAAATTTGTATGGAACCAGAAAAGGCCCCAAATAGCCAGAGGAATGTTGAAAAAGAAAAGCAAAGCTGGTGGCATCATAATTCTGGACTTCAAGCTCTATTACAAAGCTGTAACCATCAAGACAGTATGGGACTGGCACAAAAACAGACACATAGATCAATGGAACAGAATAGAGAGCCCAGAAATGGACCCTCAACTCTGTGGTCAACTAATCTTCGACAAAGCAGGAAAGAATGTCCAGTGGAAAAAAGACAGTCTCTTCAACAAATGGTATTGGGAAAATTGGACAGCCACATGCAGAAGAATGAAACTAGACCACTTCCTTACACCACACACAAAAATAGACTCAAAATGGTTGAAAGACCTCAATGTGAGACAGGAACCCATCAAAATCCTAGAGGAGAACACAGGCAGCAACCTCTTCGACCTCAGCTGCAGCGACTTCTTCCTAGACACATCACCAAAGGCAAGGGAAGCAAGGACAAAAATGAACTATTGGGACTTCATCAAGATAAAAAGGTTTTGCATGGCAAAGGAAACAGTCAACAAAACCAAAAGACAACCGACAGAATGGGAGAAGATATTTGCAAATGACATATCAGATAAAGGGCTAGTATCCAAAATCTATAAAGAACTTATCAAACTCAACACCCAGGGGCACCTGGGTGGCTCAGATGGTTGAGCGTCTGCCTTCGGCTTGGTCATGATCCCGGGGTCCTAAGATCAAGCCCTGCGTCTGGGTCCTGGCTCAGTGGGGAGCCTACTTCTCCCTCTGCCTCTCCCTCTGCTCATGCTCTTTCTCTGTATCTTTGTGTCTCAAATGAATAAATAAAATCTTAAAAAAAAAAAACAAACAACTCAACACCCAAAGAATGACTAATCCAATCAAGAAATGGGCAGAAGACATGAACAGACATTTCTGCAAAGAAGACATCCAAATGGCCAACAGACACATGAAAAGGTACTCAACATTGCTCAGCATCAGGGAAATCTAAGTCAAAACCTCAAGGAGATACTACCTCACACCAGTCAGAATAGCTAAAATTAACAAGTCAGTAAATGACACATGTTGGCGAGGATGCGGAGAAAAGCTAACCCTCCTCCACTGTTGGTGGGAATGCAAGCTGGTACAGCCACTCTGGAAAACAGTATGGAGGGTCCTCAAAAAGTTGAAAATAGAGCTACCCTATGACCTAGCAATTGCACTACTGGGAATTTACCCCAAAGATACCAATGTAGTGATCTGAAGGGGTACATGCACCCCAATGCTTATAGCAGCAATGTCCACAATAGCCAAACTATGGAAAGAGCCTAGATGTCCATCAACAGATGAATGGGTAAAGAAGATGTGGTATATATATACAATGGAATATTATGCAGCCATCAAAAAATGAAATCTTGCCGTTTGCAACAATGTGGTTGGAACTAGAGGGTATTATGCTAAGCGAAATAAGTCAATCAGAGAAAGACAATTATCATATGATCTCACCGATATGTGGAGTCTGAGAAACAAGACAGAGGATCATAGGGGAAGGGAGGGGAAAATGAAACAAGACAAAACCAGAGAGGGAGACGAACCATAAGAGACTCTTAATCTCAGGAAACAAACTGAGGGTTGCTGGAGTGGAGGGGGTAGGAGGGATGGAGTAGCTAGGTGATGGACATTGGGGAGGGTGTGTGCTATGGTGAGTGCTGTGAATTGTGTAAGACTGATGAATCACAGACCTGTACCCCTGAAACAAATAATACATTATATGTTAATAAAAAAAAAAAAGTGACAATAGCCTAGGACATGAAGAGAATGGAAATCACTTCTCCAAAGCCAAAATTGTTTAAAATACACTTTCAAAACACAATGAAAATATTGTCAATTATTTAAATAATGTTTAAACAAAGAGCTCCAACAATATAAAAGGTTTAAAACTCACTGCTAAATAAACACTGAGTCAAAGATGAAGCACAAATTAGCACTGTAGAATAGAAAACACCAAAAATTATAAAACCAAAAAGAACTAACATTTATTGAGTATTTAAATGTGATATGGACTAGGCTGAGTGCATCCCATGCATTAGCTCATTTGAGTCTTACAACAAGCCTCTTAGAAAAGTCATATTGTATTTGCATTTGCAACTGCAGAAAGTGAAGCTTGGAATATTAAGTCATTTTTCCAGTGTAAAATATGTAACAAGTGGCAGAGTGAAGATCCCATTGTAGTATAGTAGTGGGTGGACCAACACTCTAGTCAAAGGCAATTATTAAACTGAAATTATTTTACTTAAATTAAATAAATAACTAGAAGTTGGAAATATAGAGAAAAAAGAATTTTCAATACATAAGGATGAAATAGAATAGAGGGTAAGAGCAGTGGCCCAGAGGAATGAGAGACAAAATATAAAAACAAATCCAAGATCTTGGTCTTTGGAAAAAATAAACATAAAATAAACATCTGACAAATATAATCAAGAAAATAAGATGAAGAGCATTAACAAATTTCAAGATGAAAAGAGAATTGTAAAACCAGACATGTGGGAAATTTTAAAATATATGAGAATATTATATTCAAGCCTATGAGAATTCATTTGAAAATATGGTCAAATTGTATGACTGTCTGGAAATATCAACTATCAGCGATTATGTTAAAATAAAATTCTAGAATTTTTGCTGCATAAATGGATTTGAGTGTTTTCTAAAAGGAGAAATTATTTCTAGCTTCTTTGGGGAAGGGAACAAAGAAAGTTCAAAGACGTATGTGTTCAAAAAAACTCACTCCTTCCTTTCTGGACACACAGTGAGACTGCATTTCTCAGCCGCTCTATCATTTAACCTCTGGCCAATGGAATATTGGTGTTAGCATTAAGCTACTAAGGTTTGATGTTTTCTTGGTTGTCGTAGCTAGCATTCTTGCCCAATTTATATAGAAATCTTCATGGAAATCTTTTCTTTTGAATTTAAGCAATGAGCAGGACATGGACATACAGAAAGGGAAAGAAAAAGAAATTCCAAGCAGAAGAAACAGATTGAGCTAAGGAGCATGGCCTAGAAAATAGAAGAAATGTTTGGGAAGAGCAAGTAGTTCAAGTGACCTCTAGAACTGCAGATGAATATGGGTAAGAGAGACAGAGGGAAATGAAACTATAGTTTTTAGTCAGACCTTGTGGTTAGGGTTTTAACCTTAGAACAGAGTGAGTCATTGCAGTTTAGTGAACGGAAAAGGATATCACCGTCATTATATTTGAGGAAAATTACTTTGGCAATTACTCAATGTGTCAGAATGATAAGTTGAAGAAATGGCTAACTGAGGAAAATCCATTGAAGACAAAAAAGTCTAGGTAATGGGGATGGAATCAGTAGAGATGAAGGGAGAAATAGAGAATAGGAGAGAGAGAGAACAAAAACTGATTGCAATAGAATTGATAGTAGTTGGAACCATACATAGAAACAGAACGTCAGAGTTGGAAAGAACTTTAGATATTATCTATTCCAATCAGTTCATTTGTTAGATAAATTGAAACTTAAACAATTACATGAATTGTTCAACAGTCCCAAGAACTGTTAATTAGTGAGTCTAAAACCAAGACCAAATTCTTCAAGTTCCCCATTCATTTCTTCCTCTCTCCTAATGGTATAGGGAGGAAGAAAGAGGAAAGATGTAGAAATACCTGGGGTTTGAACCCAGCATAGGGTAGTGCCCTAAACCACAACAGAGGACCCAGGAGCTAAATCATGTCCAGGCATGGTTTTAGTGGAATCTCTAGCTGAAAAGGTCTTTCGTACAGCTGAACATTCATGACTGGGGCCTGAGAATCAAGAACAGACTCATGTATTAAAAGTACTTACTTTAGTTATTAGGGAGGACTAGAGGAAAGGAGGGTAAAGAAGAAAGGGGGAAGGGGGCCAAAAGGGAGAAGGAGTGAGAAGAGATGAGAAAGCAGATAACTCCTGGTACACATTATTTTGAAGCCTGGAAGAAAACCAGAAACTAGGGAAGAATACTAAAGAAACGTCAGTGAGATTGGAATGGCAAACAGATTCCAGATGCAATCTCTCAGGGAGGATGTAGAAAGCTTTTGTGCAATGGGAGAAACACTGAAGTATCTGACATCTGAGTTCTTTCCAATTCAGAGGCTATGATCAATCATTGTAGCAAAATGTGAAGTGAATTTGATTGAATCTGACTTCAACATTGTATTTTATGTCTGTGCTATTGACTACTGAATTCTGAAATGTAGCTTTTATAAGGAGACACTAATAGGACTACAAATTCCTTTGACACTATTTTATATCAAGGGAGTAGAGGCCAACTGTAAAGCAACACACACACACACACACACACACACACAAGCATGCAATTCCACACATTCCCTTTGACTATTACATACACAATTTGCTGCATTGCAGTGACCTGCACATATATTTGCATAAGCTTCATAGGTGCTTTGTGACATTTTCTTCTTGTGTGCTACAACCATTTAGAAAGTTGCTCTCTGAAGAAGGACTAGATGGTTTTTCAATGAGCATACCATCTTCTCACTGCTTATTAAAGGGTCAGGTATACAAAGTATGCACAATAAATGTGAATGATTAACAGAAGCTATCAGCAGAATCTGTTCATAAAAAAATAAGAGGTCAAAGGCCAATACACCATTATTTCTTTATATAACACCCAAAACAAAGATATATATAATTATGGCTGAAGCACTAACATAAGTAGAATGCAAAAAAGAAAATTAATTAAATTTCCTTCTTATCCATAGCCTTAGCACATTTTATTTTAATTTTTCTTTAAATCATTTCTCCATTTCAGTACTTCAACCTTTCCAGTGTGTTCAGGACAAATCTGTTCCATTCTCGGGGCTCGCACTTGATCCTTCTGTTAGAAGATCTATCACATTACATAATATGCAATTTGTGCAACCTAAAGTTTGCCCAATTCTCACCAAATTGTGGGTACATTAAGGTCATTTTAAAAGACACAAAACCTAGTGGTTTAAAAGCCTTTTCCTACCTTCTGAACACAGAACCTTCCCTGTCCCCTTTATGGATCTTCTCCCCTCTCTAGAATCTCTTATAGGTGCTCCCCCAAGAGGCAAAACCACCATATGAGAGCTATAAACCTGCCCAGACAGTCTTGTACTAGATTCCTTTCTGGAATCAGTCTTGGGTCACTCTGTCCCAGACCACCCTCTGCCTGCTCGGCTTGGACCACTGCCTGTCAATGCCGCAGGGCCGTCCAGTGTGCCACCAGCTTCCACCTCTATGCCTTAAGCCACTGGTGAGTCACGTGGCTTACTGCTTCTCCATCACCTCTGCTCTCAGCTGCTGCTCCCTTTCTCTGGCTAGTGTCTGCACCATCACTGCATTCCAGACTGGGTTCTGCTCTCCCTTCTGCTTCTCATCTCCAAGCCACCGAATAAAGCCTCCATGACTCACTTGGTCTCCAGAGCATCTCTCTCACGTGCAAATAGAAAAGTGGCTTCTCTTTCTTTGTGTTCTGCTCCTTTAGAAAAGCCCCACAGTCCTTCATCCCAGGGCTATGAATGAGAGCTACATTGATTGTGTTAAATACATGTCTGAAACTTTTCTAAGAGCTTTACATGTATTGACGCATTTCATCTTTACAAAAGCTCTCCAATATCGATATAATTATCTCCATTTTGCAACTGATGAAAGTAAAATACACAGAAGTAACTTACCCAAGGATACCAGGCTATTAAGTGGCAGAGCTGGGATTTGAACCCAGACAGTCTGGCTCTGAATCCTGTACTCCCAACCACTACACTACTCAGTGGGAGCTTGGGATACCACGGGTCTCCTAAGGTCCACATGTTCTTCCCCTCTACCTCCCAGCCTCTATTGGTGACTCTGGAATTTCTGGTTAGTCATCATTTCCCTATGAAGGGATTTTTAACTAGGGATTTTCAATCAAACTTCTGTAATTTAGCTCTTCATCCCAATTCAACTAAGGTGACAGGCATTCTTATATGTCACCTGTTGTGACATCAGAATTCAATAACTTTCTCAAGAAGTTTCTAGCCCCATATAAATCAAAAGATATCACTATATAGTGGAGAAGGGTTGCCTAACCCACTGGCATTGTTTATGCTAACCAGTTCTCTGGATCAAGAACCTCCTCCTACTTGTTGACTACTAGGACTCCTCAAATGAACTGTGACGTCACCCAGGGTTGAACTTCATCTTCTGTATACTTGTAGCAGTACCTAACATGTAGTAAGTACTCAATAAAAGTTAAATGGGTATGTTTAAATTAATTGATTGCATCTTTTGGTTATAATCGAAGTGTCAAATAAATCTAGAGTTTCAGTTCAAGGCCTAAAAAGATAGGTTAAATGTCTACTAATAGATGTGTAAATATTTACTGTAATACCATTAGTGCCTAGAACTCACACAACTGGCTTTGAGGCTCTTCCAAGCAGATGTAAGATAAAACATCATAAGCACCAAAGGGTTGAACCAACAATGGAATAAGAATTCAAAAAAGAGTGTACAAGGAAATGGTCAAGACTTTATTACTTATTAATGATTTTGTTTTATGTTTCTATTATTATGGGGAAAATCAGTTCTGGTAACAAGTTTGACTTTTTTAACAATTTAAAATATTTACTCTTAATCTATAATTGCCACTCTGTTACAAAGAGTAAAATGACAATATACAAGTGAATGTTCTAGAATGTGCATAAGAGTAGTTGTTAGCAATAAGCCATCCATGAAAAACACTCCCCCAGGAAGTCTTGTTGCCTACACTTGAAAACCATCAATAGACATGCATGGAGAGTGCGTAGGACATAAGCCTGCTCAAGAAAACATAGATGAATACTTGCATCTGCTTCTAAGGTTTCAAAAAGTCAGTCTCTAACTATGTAAATCCATGCTATATATTTTTTACCATTATATACTTCTAATGTGATTTCCTGATGTTATTTGTTACTTGGTACATTAGTTTTCTGTCGATGTAGCACCAAATTACCATAAACAATAGCTTACAACAACACAAATTTATTATCTTACAGTGCTGTAGGTTCAGAGTCCAGTACAGATCTCACCAGGTAATAGCAGGTAGCATTCCTTTCTGGAGGCTCCAGGGAAGGGTCTGTTTCCTATTTATGGGCACCATTGGCAGAATTCAGTATTTGTCATTGTAGGACCAAGGTCCATGCATTCTTGCTACCTATAAACTGAGGGTCATTTCCAAGTTCTAGAAGCCACCACATTACTTGGCTCGTGGCCATTTTCCTCTATTTTCAAAGCCAGGAATGGCGGTCGAGTCATTCTCATGTCACATGTCTCTAACCAATTCTTCTGCCTTCCTCTTCCACTTTTAAGAACTTGTGATCAGATCACATTCATTTACTTAATCCAGGATAATCAATCCATTTTAAGGTCCTTAACTTTAATTACATCTGCAAAGCCTCCCTTTTTCCATGGAAGGTGACAGATTCACAAGTTCTATGAATTAAAGCATAGCATAGACATTTTGCAAGGGGTGGAGGGTGGCATGATTCTGCCTCTCATACTTGGGTTACCAAGGATGCTTGGTATGAAGGGCGATTCTCTACATCTGCAGTATCAGAATGCTACCATTATCACATCTCCATGTAATTGTTTTGCACATTTCCCTGTAATCGAGAAATCATTTGGGTTCATATATAATTTTACTTAAAGGCCAGAGCTATGTGATGTCCTTCCCTGGGACACTCTACAATTTAGCATTTGCAGATTTACTTTGGTTCCTTAGGCATGGAGAAGACATTTTTATTCATCAATGTGTTTGAGATTGTGATCTTTAAGTGGAACTGTGCAAACAACCACGAAGTCCTAATATCACCCTGGAAATGCAAAAAGTTGATCTTTATTTTCAGACTTCAAATTGCTTATCAGACCCTATAAAAGACAAAGTAAAGACCATAAAAACAAACATATGGCATTGTTATCTACGGATGGAAAACTAGGAGAAAGAAAATCACAACACAATTTTGTCAGCAAACATTACTCTGAAATTCATTTATGGACTCATTTTTGAGTGCTTACCTTTTTCTTTCACTGCTAGGTCCTATTTCACTGCACAAACCATTAATTTAGAAATATAAATAAGGCTTTGAAAGCCATTCTTAAAGCATCAGAGAAAAACAGGATATAATAAAGAAAACCAAAACTAAATCTGCTTAGATAATTACAATAGGCAAATCATGAATTAAGAATGGTAGGACCGCAAACAAAAATATGGATTCCAATGCACAGCATCATTCCAGAGTATTTATCCTAGTTTATATTTTTGTTACCAATCAATACAATTCTATTTCTTATCAGGCTGTCTGTGATCAGGAAATGCTCCCTAAAGTGAGTATTTGTCTATGCTTGCATTATGGTAAGATTTTCCAATCTGATTTTTGTGTAAAATACTACTGTTGCATGACATGTAAGCAGGGACTTCTTCTCTAAGAAATACAATAGCTAAACTCAGTGTACCCCAAATTTACTGAATCACAGCACTTTTTATTTTAATAAATAAAATGAATAGACAAAGAACTATTGGATATAGTGGAAGATAACAATTTGTTTGAACAAGGGAGTGACATGATGAAAGTGGAATTTATGGTAGATTAATCTAGTAAATGTGTGGGGTAGATAGGAAGCAAGAGTCTTGATTCAAGGAGGGCAGATAGCAGAATGTTGTAGTTAATATATAAGGGCTTGATTTAAGAGAAAATACATAAAAATTAAGCACATAGTCATGAATCTAAAAGGCCCATATCCAGGGTGGGCTGTTTCTGTCACTAAATCAGGTTGCATTCGTTTTACTCTTCTAGCTATGTCAGTGCTTACTAGGGTCTGTATTATCTGTATTGTCATATCTTTCTAGGTAGAGGATTATAGACGTATATAGATGGATAGATACCCCCCAGGCTAAATTTGATCTAAGTCATATAAAAATCAAATAGTAGTACTCCCTATATTGAAAAGAATTTTGAGACCTGGAAGGGGTTCGATTTGAAGAGTGCTTTGGTCAACTACCAACATCTGTCATGATATAGAAGGATGGTGAGTGTTGTGAATTGTGTAAGACTGTTGAATCACAGACCTGTACCTCTGAAAGAAATAATACATTATATGTTTAAAAAAAAAAAAAAAGGAAGATAGTAGGAAGGGAAAAATGAAGGGGGGCAATTGGAGGGGGAGACGAACCATGAGAGACTATCAACCCTGAGAAACAAACTGAGGGTTCTAGAGGGGAGGTGGGTGGGGGGATGCATTAGCCTGGTGATGGGTATTAAAGAGGGCACGTATTGAATGGAGCACGGTGTTATACACAAACAATGAATCATGGAACACTACATCAAAAACTAATGATGCAATGTATGGTGATTAACATAACATAATAAAATAAAAAAAATAAAAAAGAAGGTTGGGTAGACCGAGGTAGTAGCCATACATGTATCCGACATCCCCTTAATGAACTGGTTTCTTTTGACTAGATTAGAGCATCATGAGAAGTCATTAGTTTTAGACCTCAGCAATAATATTAGCCACTTTCCTTTTCAAATGGCTTTGAAAGTCCTCCAGAGAAGTCTAGATTTGGTGCTGAACAAGTAAGGATTCATGAAGACTATGGGGCAGAAAAATTTTCTTCTCTCCCTCTCTCTGTACATTTTCCCCATGCATGGTTCTAAGAGAACACCATGACAGCATGTTCTCATATTTTTTTTCTCCTCCTGTGGTCTCCTGGTCAAATATTCTATTTTTTTCTGTCATCAAGCATCTGTGGAATGAACAACTGTAGTTAATGTTCAGCTTAAACCAAGAAGTATAACATTTGCTATAAGATAAAAATTCTGCTACAGATTCGGATATCTCTAAACAAAGCTGCTTCTAATTCAGGCTATTATTGAAGTAAGGGTTGAAAACAATGAGAATTAGTATTGACCCAGAGATATATTTTGCTTGGCATAAATATTGTTTAAAAAGAACATGGATGTGAATATATTTAGACAGAACATATGCTTTCTATTTCATTGTAGTCTTCACCTTTCCCTTATCACTTAGCTTTGATCACTGAATTGCTTCAATCACTACATTTATCTGCCTGGCCACTGAAGACATGAATAGTAAATTCTGGTTAAAGTCTCAAGTGATCTTCCTTCTTCTTCTTCTTTTTTGTAAAGATTTTATATTTATTTATTATTTATTTGTTTGGGGGAGAGGGGCAGAGGGAGAGAGAGAATGTCAAGCAGCCTCCCTGCTGAGCGCAGAGCCCAATGCAGAGTTCAATCTCACAATCCTGAGATCATGACCCCAGCTGAAATCAAGAGTCAGATGCTCAACTAACTGTGCCACCCAGATGCCCCATGATCTTCCTTCTTCTTTATATTTAATCCCTTTAAAATCAGCTTATTGGATACAAAACAGTTAAAAAGAATACTGCTAGACATATAGCAGAATGTATTGAGGATAAAACTTGAAGTCTTGTCCTTAAAAAATACTATCTTATAGAACCTTACAAAACTATTTTTAAACATTGCTCTTCTGTGCTATTCTGTGGTACAAAATAAACTGCTTAGAATAGAGACTTGGGTTTGAGACCTTACTTTGACACTTATCACCTGAGTGATCTTAGTCAATCACAATTGTACTTAATCTTCACAAATAATGTTTTCATCAGTCATGCAACAAATACTTAATAAGCAGTTAAACTGTTGAGGAAAAGCAAATGTGAGACTGGAGGGGAAACCTGGGCCGAAGCTACTGGAGCCCTTTGGCCATGAGAAAGCATCAGAACTGATACAGATGGCAGAAGGGAGCCATTGTGATGTAAATGAGGCCCCCAGAGAGGACAAAATGCTTCTGGGCATTTGGGGTGAGGGGCAGAACAGTAAGGGATAGAAACATTAAGGCGTGGCCAGAGGTAAGGAAGTTTTAAAATAAATTGAGGAGCAGCTAGAGATTGGAAAAACTAGGAGAGAGCAGTAATAGGAAGACTGTGGCAGTGAAAACTAGGAAGGAAGTGTTCAGCCTTATTAAATGCTCCCCAGCAGTCAAACAAGAAAAGGAACAGGAAGTTACGTCCTATTGAGAAGACAGTGGTGATGAGATCCAGGTAATACAGGGTGAAGTTGGAATTGAATTAAAGGCAACAAAATATAGGAAATCTCCCCAAAATCCAATAAGAAAAGGGAGAAAGATAAAAAGCTGTTGCAAAAAATGTGGGCTTATAAAAGGTTTGCTTAATGGAAGAAATTATATACATATAGTTGCATAGAAGAAAAAAAAAAAACATTTTCGTCCCTTACTCTCATACTCACAGTACTTCTGATGATGAAGTTTTAGAATATAAGTGAAGTCTGGAGCAGATGACTAAGAAAGAATTCGTGAGACGTCTTTGGTGCAAAATGGTGGTTTATTAAAACACGGGGGACAGGACCCTTGGGCAGAAAGAGCTGCTGCCCCAGGGTTGTGAGGGGTCGCTGATTATATACTATGGGGTTGGGGGAGGTAAGGAAAAAGGGAGGTTTCAAAAGAACTTTCATATGCTAAAGAGGACCTACAAGATACCAGAGGCCTTGCCATTGTCAAGTTAAGGTGGTTTACCCCTCTAGTAAGGCATTAACATTAAGATAGTTGGGAGTTTCCTGGAGGAACATTACACTCTGCCTGCTTCAATTATCCATCAATGGGCTGCAGGTTATAAGGGCATTTAATTATATCTACATTTCCTTCTGAAAGCTAGGTTACTGATGATAGGAATGCTTTGTTCTTGTAGATTGCTAAGACATTTGTAAACTAAGGGAGACTCCTGTCTTGTAGGATTGTGATCTCTATAAGTTAACTATTTGTTTTTCCTTTAGGGCAGCCAGGAGTGCCTGAGAAATGTCACATAAGTCCCATGGTGGGGGGTGGGTTGTGGGGTGTCAGCTTCTGCTTTGTCCTCAGCTTGCCTTCTGTTCCCTCATCACTGATACCAGATGTGCAAGTTTTCCACACCAAGCAATTCTGACACTAACAAGTGGGACTTAGTATAGGGCCCAGAGGTTAAGGGCTCAGGTCCCCCACTTCAGACACCAGTCTCAAGTAGTAGGTTCTCAGGTTACTCACAACTTCTGTCTGACTTGGCTATGGATGAGAGGTTCCCACAACCCCATCTTTGTATTCAATCCTTTGTTAGAACAACTTACAGAACTCTGAGAAACATGTTTACCACTTTATTATGTAATAAACACTATGATAAAGGATACAGATGAATGACCAAAGGAAGAGATATATAGGGCAAAGTCTGGAATGGTCCCAAGCGCAGAAGTTTCTGTCTCTGTGGAGTTGGGGTGGGCCACACTCCTAGCACATAGATATGTTCACTAACCCAGAACCTCTCTAAACTCTACATTTTAGAGATTTTTATGGAGGCTTCATCATTAACTCAGTCTCCAGCCCCTTCCCCTTCATGGAGGATGGGGAGTGTGGTGAAAATGTTGAAGCTTCTACTTACAGATTGGTTTTCCTGAGAGCCAACCTCCATCCTAAAGCTATCCTGGAACCCACCAAGAGTCACCTCATTAGAATAAAAGACTCCTATCACCTCGGAAACCCCAAGGGTTTTAGGAGTTGTGTACCAGGAACAGGGGGCAGAGAGCAATATGTGTGTTTTCTGTCATTTCACAACAGTTTGATGAAGATGAGGATGAGGAAGAGCATTCAGAAATGAAAGTTTGAAGATGAGGAGAAAGGGAGGATAACTGGCAAATGGAGGTGCATCCAGAGCACTGGTACAGATTGAGTTTAGATTGAAAGAGACATTATTTCCATTCTAGCAGAAACCAACAAGGCAAGTATGGATTTAGATTCAACTAAATTTGTAACAGGAACACAGAAAGTTAGACACATTCTCAGTGATTCAGAAGAATAAATATTCCACTGAGTGTGAACCAAAACAGAGTTAAGAGTCAAAGCTGACTAAAGAAATGAAGATTGATCTACCCAATGATACAATTGGTAGTGGTGGAATAACTGTGATATTTTCCAGGAAATTTTGTAGTAATGAAGAAGGTAAATTATTATATTAGCTCATAGTTGGAATTTTGACAGTTGATTTGGATGGAATGGCAAAAGGGCCATTGATGAAGGAATGGGGAAAGGATTAATTAAAATAATGTACCAGTTGGATCTAATCTGGTGAGTAAAGGAAGTGAGGCATGAGGAGGCTGATAGTTTGGTTTAAGAGACTAGAAAACTCAAAAGGGTCAGTAAAGAGTGCAGAGGAAGTAATTGAGTTAGGAATCTGGAAGCTTAGAAAAGTAGAAAGTAATGAGAGTCAGATATTTAAATTTTAATCTTTCCAAGGTGAAGAAGTTGTGAATATAATCTGATGGTATTTATTAAAGTGGATTTAAGATTAGGGGCACCTGGGTGGCTCAACTGGTTAAGGAACCGACTCTTGGTTTTGGCTCAGGTCATGATTTCATGGGTCATGCAATCAAGTCCCCCTAGAAGGCTCTGAGCTCAGCAGGGAGTCTGCCTGAAGATTCTCTCCATCTTCCCCCACCCCCAAAATTAGTGCGCTCTCTCTCTCTCTCTCAAATAAATAAATAAATATTTAAAATTGATTTAAGTTCTCAAATGAAGTAGAGGGAGTGAGGTAGTTGAAAACTGAGAAACTAGGTTTTAGGGTTTTGTTTTGTTTTGGATGGCTTGTTAACATGAATGAAATCCTCCAGAATAATAAAAACACTTAAGGGTTGAGGGAAAACTGAGCCTGGTTCCACATTTTCCAGGATATTAAGGAATATACACCTAAGAGATAGCAGATGACAGAAATTGGGAATGAACCAGGTGTGATATATCCAAATAACCTAAATCCAAAAGAGCAGAAATTTTTACAAGTGCCACTGGGAAGCACATGGACTCTAGTCTCAACTCCTAAATTTAAGGATGTTAAAAAATAGCCACAGATGAATATCTATTATATTTTTACATGGACAAGCAAGCTTCAATTAAGCTTCAATTAAAATTGAAAGAATTCTGGATGGTGATGGTAAGGAGGGCACTTGGGATGAGCACTGGGCATTGTATGTAAGTGATGAATCACTAAATTTTACACCTGAAACTAATATTACACTGTATGTTACCTAACTGGAATTTAAATAAGAAAGTGAAACTAAAAAAGAGAACAATAATAATTTAAAATATTTTAAAAAGAGAGCAAGCTTTTATTGAGTGATCACTATGAATCAAGTTTACACTAGGCACTTCATATAATAACTTAATTTTATCATTTCAAAAAACCCTCTGAAATAAATACCAGTATTATATCCATTTTACAGATGAGAATAGTAAAACTCAGAGAGATCACATAAAGACCCCAAAGTGCATAAATTGTGGAACCAACATTTCAAACTGAGCAGTTTAAGTCCAAAGTGTGCACGCTATTCCTGTTTTCTATGCTGATTTCCAATCTAAGCATAATAAAAAGGAGTTTATCTGTTTTGGAATGAGGGTTCCAAGAGACAAAGAGGAACAATTTGGAAACTACATTAGTTTGGTTATGCTGAGATAATAAGCCCCAAATCTCAGGAAGCTCACAAAAGTTTATTTCTCCTTCCCATTATACATTGATTATGAGTTGTCTAGGGATTAATTTCCAATGAAAGGGCTCATGGATCCACCAAACTCTAGAATATTTTTCTCTGATGTTGCAGAGGAAACAACATTTTTGGATCAACTTGTACCTACAGTGAATTGCTTTCCCCTGAGAAGTCACACATGCTCCTTCTTATATCTCATTGGTCATAAACAGTCATAGGACAAATAACTCACTAAGAAAGCAAAAAGTACAAACATGTTATGTGCCATGAAGGCAAATAACTGGAAATACTAAGAAATATGTAATAATGGTTACTGCAGGAATGAAGAGAGCGGTACTAACTACTCTCCATTATTTCCTGCTTGAGACTGAAAATAATGAGTAAGTTGATATCAGGATAAGTCTATGAGAAGGGATGTATAGTTGAAAGAACTTCCTCTTTCGGTGGTGATCAAAGACAACAGAAACTCAGAGCTGTCTAGAAGGAACCAACCTTTGGTGAGAATTAAGTGCATTCATAAACATAAAGTCAAATCACAATGCCTGGTACATAGTCAAGGGCTTAACAGATACTGTCAATTATTTATAGATTGCTAAGTGATAAGCAAATTACTATGTTTTAAAATAAGTGTTTATGTTCAAGTATTTATTTTATTTTATTTTATTATGTTATGTTAGTCACCATTCATTACATCATTAGTTTTTGATGTAGTGTTCCATGATTCATTGTTTGCATATAACACCCAGTGCTCCATTCAATACATGCCTTCCTTAATACCCATCACCAGGCTAACCCCTCCCCACCCTTCCCTCTTGAACCCTCAGTTTGTTTCTCAGAGTCCATAGTCTCTCATGGTTCGTATCCCCCTCCAATTCCCCCCTTTCATTTTTCCCTCCCTACTATCTTCTTCTTTTTTTTTTTTTTTTAACATATAATGTATTATTTGTTTCAGAGGTACAGGTCTGTGATTCATCAGTCTTACACAATTCACAGCACTCACCATAGCACATACCGTCCCCAATGTCTATCACCCAGATACCCCATCCCTCCCACCCTCCTCCAGTCCAGTAACCCTCAGTTTGTTTCCTGAGATTAAGAATTCCTCATATCAGCGAGATCATATGATACTTGTCTTTCTCTGATTGACTTAGTTTGCTTAACATAATAACCCTGGTTCCATCCACATCATTGCAAATGGCAAAATTTCTTTTTTTTTGATGACTGCATAATATTCCATTTTGTGTGTGTGTGTGTGTGTGTGTATGTATGTGTATACCACATACACACACAACATCTTCTTTATCCATTCATCTGTTGATGGACATCTAGGCTCTTTTGGCTATTGTAGACATTGCTGCTATAAACATTGGGGTGGACGTACCCCTTCAGATCACTACATTTGTATCTTTGGGGTAAATTCCCAGTAGTGCAATTGCTAGGTCATAGGGTAGCTCTATTTTCAACTTTTTGAGGACCCTCCATACTGTTTTCCAGAGTGGCTGTACCAGCTTGCATTCCCACCAACAGTGGAGGAGGGTTAGCTTTTCTCCGCATCCTCGCCAACATCTGTCATTTCCTGACTTGTTAATTTTAGCCATTCTGACTGGTGTGAGGTGGTATCTCTTTGAGGTTTTGATTTGTATTTCCCTGATGCCGAGTGATGTTGAGCACTTTTTCATGTGTCTGTTGGCCATTTGGGTGTCTTCTTTGAAAAAATGTCTGTTCATGTCTTCTGCCCATTTCTTGATTGGATTAGTTGTTCTTTGGGTGTTGAGTTTGATAAGTTCTTCATAGATTTTGGATACTAGCCTTTTATCTGATATGTCATTTGCAAATATCTTCTCCCATTCTGTCAGTTGTCTTTTGGTTTTGTTGACTGTTTCCTTTGCTTTGCAAAAGCTTTTTAGCTTGATGAAGTCCCAATAGTTTATTTTTGTCCTTGCTTCCCTTGCCTTTGGTGATGTTTCTAGGAAGAAGTTCCTGTGGCTGAGGTCGAAGAGGTTGCTGCCTGTGTTCTCCTTTAGGATTTTGATGGACTCCTGTCTCACATTGAGGTCTTTCAACCATTTTGAATCTATTTTTGTGTGTGGTGTAAGGAAATGGTCCAGTTTCATTCTTCTGCATGTGGCTGTCCAGTTTTCCCAACACCATTTGTTGAAGAGACTGTCTTTTTTTCACTGAATATTCTTTCCTGCTTTGTCGAAGATTAGTTGACCACAGAGTTGAGATTCTATTTCTGGGTTCTCTATTTTGTTCCACTGATCTATGTGTCTGTTTTTGTGCCAGTCCCATACTGTCTTGATGAGTACAGTTTTGTAATAGAGCTTGAAGTCCGGAATTGTGATGACACTGGCTTTGCTTTTCTTTTTCAACATTCCTCTGGCTATTCGGGGTCTTTTCTGGTTCCATACAAATTTTAGGATTATTTGTTCCATTTCTTTGAAAAAAAGTTGATGGTATTTTGATAGGGATTGCCCTAAAAGTGTAGATTGCTCTAGGTAGCATAGACATTTCCACAATATTTGTTCTTCCAATCCATGAGCATGGAACGTTTTTCCATTTCTTTGTGTCTCCCTCAATTTCTTTCATGAGTATTCTAAAGTTTTCTGAGTACAGATTCTTTGCCTCTTTGGTTAGATTTATTCCTAGGTATCTTATAGTTTTGGGTGCAGTTGTACATGGGATTGATTACTTAATTTCTCTTTCTTCTGTCTTGTTGTTGGTGTACAGGAATGCCACTGATTTCTGTGCACTGACTTTATATCCTGTCACTTTACTGAATTCCTGTATGAGTTCTAGCAGTTTTGGGGTGGAGTCTTTTGGGTTTTCCACATAAAGTATCATATCATCTGCAAAGAGTGAGAGTTTGACTTCTTCTTTGCCGATTCAGACGCCTTTTATTTCTTTTTGTTGTCTGATTGTTGTGGTTAAGATCAAGTATTTTTTAATAAGTAAGATTGTTTGGTAACTTCTCATCAAGAACTTACAACAGTTCACTATTACAACCAGTTTATTATTACATATCAATTAATAGCTATAGACATATTTTTCTCTTTATCATCACAGCCAAGCTTCTTTAAGAGTTGTCTGTGTTCATGTCCCACTTCTTCTTCTTTTCACTGTTCAACAGTTTGTACTCTAGCTTCCTCTCCATATCTTCACTGATGGTCTTATCAGTGACTTCCTAGCCAGAACTGAAGCCAATGGGTACTTTGAGCTCTTTCCTATTTTATCTCCATCTTTAAAAAGCCAAGTTATTTTTCCAATAGTGTCACATTCTCTTAGTTTATCTTAGGTTTCTCTGGCTTCTTTGTAGTCCCTTCTTCATTTGCCCATTCTTATATTGGTAGTCCTTAGATTTCATCCTTAGGCCTCCATCCTTCTCATTCTACACAATTCTTAGAGCTTATACATTCTATGTCTTCAACTGCATTTTTTATAATAGTAATACCCAAGCACATAGTTCCAGCCCACTTTTCCCTTATCTATAAAACTATCAGATATCTATCTTCCTTGGGATATTCCACAGGCTCTTCAAATTTAGGATGTCTAAAAGTAAACTCACCATTTTCCTCTGTAATTCCACTTCTCCCATTCTCTGCATCTGGACTGGAAGATGTGCAAAGTGTCAAGAATGGAGGCTGAAAGGAAAGCATTAACCAGATAATAAAAAATCTATTACATTAGATTGAACCAGATGAAATCGCTGAATTCAATCATTTTTTGATCTGTAAAAATGGCATCTTCCAGGCACCTGGGTGGCTCAGTGGGTTAGGTCTCTGACTCTTGATTTTGGCTCAGGTCATGATCTCCGAGTCATTATATCAAGCCCTGCATCGGGCTCTGCATTGGGCCTGGAGTGTGCTTAAGATTCTCTCTCTCCCTCTCCTCCTTTCCTCCACCTCATGCTCTCTCTCTCTCAAAAAAAAAAAAAAGAAAAAGAAAAAGATTCTCCCTCTCCCTCTGCCTCCCCCACCTGTTTGTGTGCTCTCTCTCTTTCTTAAAAAAAAAAAAAAAAGGCATCTTCTTCAACAGAGAAACTGTACTTTACTCCAGGGGCAATGGGAATTCATTGAATCATTTTTGTTTCAGAGTGATATTATCTGATTTACATTTTAGAGACAACCTCTGGCGTCACTGTGGAGAACAGTTTGGAGAAGAGTAAGGCTAATGGAAAGAATATCGGTTAAGAAACTATGGAGTAATCCAGACAGGTGTAGCTATGGTTATTGAGTGAAATGAAAATTTTGAAGATGTTTGGGAGGTAGGACTGGTAGAGGTTCACAGTTAGCCCTGGAAGGGGAAGGAGGAAAAGAAAATATATGAGAATGATGGAAGAAAGATTAGTTGCATCAGCAACTAAAAGGATACTGTCGCCATTCACTGAGCTATAGAATGTTAGAGAAACAGGTTTAACATTGAAGATCATAAAGATCATTATTAGGCATGCTGGATTTAAAGTGGAGATTTTTGTTAAGGAGTTGGATATAAGGATCTGAATTTAGATCTAGAGGGCTAGAACCTGAGATCGACATGATTCTTATTACTGAGCCCTTCACATGCAGAGAAGCTGAAATTAAAAGAGTAAATCCTGACTGTTGTTGTTATTGTTGTTTATCCAACAGTGACTGAGGATGCAAGGTGAGCTCACTTTGCTTATGTAAAGATGGTCGAGTAGATTCAGATATTGCAAGACAAAACCATGTTGTCCTTGCTGCAATGCAATCATCCTAACCCTGGTTGTTGGGGGTCCCCTAATGATCTCATCATTCCTATAAGTGATTTCTCCATCGATGGGGATAGAGAGAGGTCTTCACTGCAACACTACTCCTTCGTGGGCCATAAAAAGGACATGTCTATCCCTTATTGAAGTGTAACAGAGACAATTAAGTGTCCTCTCTCAATAGTGTGATTGCTTCCCTTCCCTGGTAGCTTTCAAGTAGCTTAAAAGCAGTGATCTCATCTAAATCCTTGCACCTAGGAAATCAGAATACATCAAATAAAAAGTTGTTGGATTATGTTAATCTCACAAATGATGTAACATATTCAGGTAAATACTGAATACTTATTTTACAAATGGGAAAGGGCAATTTTAACAGTGATTAGAAGTAGAAATATGATCTCATTTTTCTGTTTTCATAATACATGTAAAATTTGAGTAAAGAAAGTGTCACATTTGTTGCCTGTTTGCTGCCAGATCCATTTCTCATCCTTTCCCTGCTCATCCTCATATCACAGGGTATTCTATTTCAGGCTTTCCTGACAACTGGTTTCTAGTAGGTTCAACTCATGGGAGGAACTGGTGGAAGACTGGGGAACAGGAGTACAAATCAGGCTGCTTCTTCTTTTTCTTCTGTGTCTTGTCTTCATCTTCATCTTGTCTTCATTCTGTCTCCCTCCCCTCACCCTTCTCTGCTATTGATGACATCCCCAGCAGTAGATAGTTTTCTTCCATGGCTCTGAGACCATGACTCCAGTTCCTTTTGAATAGTCCCTCCATAGTGTCCCTATCTTCTACCAGGTAGACTCAGATCTTGGCCTGCTACACTATCCCCTGTTTTTGTTTCCCCAACCTTACACATGCAGAAGCTTCCTGCTGTGGCTAATGTCTAGGTCACCTCTCCTTATTTCTTTTAATTTGTGCATTACTTGTACAACAAATTTCTTGTAACAGATTTTCTTTTTAAAATATCTAGGGCAGTTTCTGGTTTTCTCTTGATATTTTAACTAACAAAAAGGCTAAATCAATCTGAGGAATAATGATGGGTGGAATTAAAGAGACTAGACTAAGAGAAGTGGAAGTCCCAGTGTTCTGTAGTGATCCAACCACACCTAGATCCTTTGTTTAGTTCATTTTAAGAAGAATATATTGAAGCAGAGTGCCCAGAATAGGACTGACTCTGTTAACGAGGGATATAGACCTCACTACATGAAGCAGAATAAAAAGTCTTGGAGTGTAGATACAAGAATCATTTTGACTATTGAAGATGTGGTCACACTGAAAAAGAAACAAATATAGTTGATATTGTTCTGTGGTGAGAAATAAAGAGGATCAGATTATAAATGAACACAAAAGAAGAACCCTCTAATGAACAAAAATGAATGGACTGCTACATTGTCAATCACTGAAAATAGCCAAGCATAGGCTGTAGGACTATTTTCAAGAGAGTCCTATACTAGCATGAGGCTGTACTGGATGATATAGAAAATCTTTTCTAAATTAGAAAGTACATGGCACACAATACCAAAGGCATGACCCATGAAAGAAACAATTGATAAGCTGCACTTCATTAAAATTAAAAACTTCTGCTCTGAGAAAGACAAAGTCAAGAGAATGAGAAGATAAAGTACAGACTGGAAGAAAATATTTGTAAAAAACACATCTGATAAAGGACTCTATCCAAAATATACAAAGAAGTCTCAAAAATTAACAATAGGAAATGAACTACCTGATTTAAAAATGGGCCAAAGACCTTAACAGACCCCTCACCAGAAAAGATATCCAGATTGCAAATAAGCATATCAAAAGATGATCCATATCATATGTCATCAGGGAAATGCAAATTAAAGCAATAATGAAATAATATTACATACTTATTAGAATTGCCAAAATCCAAACTACTGACAACGTTAAATGCTACAACACCAAGTGAGGAAGTGGAGCACTAGGAATTCTCATTTACTGCTGGTAGGAATGGAAAATGGCATGGCTACTTTGAAAGACAGTTTGGTGGTTTCTCACTAAACATACTCTTACCATATAATCTAGCAAGTGTGCTTCTTGATATCTACCCAAAGGAGTTGAAAACTTCCATCCATACAAATACTTGCACATGGGTGTTGATAGCAACTTTTTCCATAGTTGGCAAAACTTGGAACCAGTGAAGAGGTCCTTGAGTAGGTGAATACATAAATGAACGGTGGTACATCTAGACAATGGAATATTATTCAATGCTAAAAAAAGAGCTATCTAGCCATGGAAAGACATGGAGGAAACTCCATGTATATAATATGTATTTACTAAGTGGAAGAAGCCAATCTGCAAAGGTTAAATACTGTAGCCAGTATTTATCCATACTGTATAGATTCCAACTATCTGACACTCTGGAAAAGACAAAACTGTGGAAACAGTGAAAAGATCTATAGTTTCCAAGGGTTGGAGTGGGGAGGGAAGACTAGGTGGGACACATAAGATTTTTAAGGCAGTGACAATACTCTATATGATACTATAATGATGGGTACCTATCATTATACATTTGTCCAAACCCATAGAACATATAACACCCAGTGAGCCCTAATGTAAACTATGGACTTTCAATGATAATGTACCAATGTAAGGTTCATCAATTGTAACAAATGTACCACTCTGGTGGTGGATGTTGTTAATGAGAGAAGCTTTGTATATGTGGGATTAGGAAAGTCTCTGGACCTTCCTCAATTTTGCTGTGAACCTAAAACTGCTCTAAAAAATTAAAGTCTTTAAAAAAAAAAAAATCCATGGCTTACCCAGGTCTCTGCAACCAAACCAGCTAAAGTAGCAGAATGAGATCACAGTATCTCTAAATTAAGGAAGGTCTAAAATTCCCTCAGTTTAAAGATATTTATTTAAACCACTAAATTCAAGGACATCCACCCATTTCCAAAGCATCTCACAGTTGGCAATTTACATTTGCAAGACTAAGATATGGCTCATTTTATATCATGTTCCTCTCAAAATAGGCTCTGATGATTTGTGGCATGTTATTTGAGTGGAAATTATCAAGAAGGCTGCTATTTCAATAGGATTGATACTTGCCCATCTGGGTAGATCCATATCACAACCGTTCACTGATAGACATATTTTTGTATAAAACCTAAATCTTGTTTTACCTCTACAGATTTTCTTCACCTCACTTTCTCTTTGATTTTATCCCAAGTATTTTGAAAATGTTCCAATTTTGACATCAATCCAATTGCAGAGAACTCTAGCATAAAATGAAGAAAGACACATGAAAAGAACAGCATTAACCATATAAAACATATTCATGCCACATTTATAAGGCAATCAGAGAAAACATGCCTATATACCCAAGAGATGCAGTCTTATATGTGTAACAATCCAGCAGATAAAGGAATAAATCTTTTGTTTATATACGCTGACCAACTAATTATATATTTTCTCTTTAACAATAACTAAAATTCAGATGCCACTTAATTGCTATATTTTTCCATGATTGAAACAAACAAAAAATTCCTCATGTATCAATTGCAATGAACATATTTACATCTATTTTTCTCAATACCTTTATTATTATTATCTTTCTTCTTTGGGCCTAAGTATTTTTATCTGCTGCATGTAATGTTGGGTGATAAAACCACCCCCAAAACACAGTGGCTTAAAATAATAAAGATGTACTCAGCTTACAAGCCTTCAACTGAGCACATCAGGCTAAACTTGTCTGGGCTGGGCTTGGTTGGGCTCACTCATGTATCTGATTGTTAGCTGTCGATAGACACAGCCATGACTAGGACATTTGTCTTCCATCATTCTGCAAGGTAGCTTGAACATATCCTAAGGGCAAAAGCTGAGAAGAAAGAAAGCAAATAGAAATCTACAAGTGCCTTTCCAAAAAGTCCCTTGCTTCAAGTGTGCTACCATTCCATTGGCCAAAAAAGTCACATGGCGTATCACAGAAGCAGTGTGGAGGGTACAACCAGTGGCTGTGGGGACAGCATGGCTGGATAAATGGGGGCCGTCAATGGCACATAAAACAAATAAAGAAAATATTCCTAAGTGCACAATTTATGCCATTATACATGTGTAGTAACCTATGTAACAATTGGATAAATCCCTTTATCTGTGCTGATCCATAGGCTAAATGTTTCTACTGAGCAAAAAATTAAAAACTTAGATTCCATCTATTTACAATATTTTCTCTGACTGAAATTTTAAAAGAGTCCATATTGATCATTTGCTGGTGAACTTAGTTATTTACATTTACTCTACTTGATTTCATGACTGTAAGAGCCTTTTCACTTTCAGCCCAATGAATAAATAAAACCACAAACCCCTTCCTGGTGTGCTGTTGGTTTTGCTGGAGAGCTTCTGCCTTTGACTTGAGGTACTGACTGTTCATTTCCATGAGTCAAAAAGCAAATTTTAACATATCAAATTGTCCATAGCCCATGGTTGGACCTTTGGCAAACATAATGCAGCAATTTAAAGATGTTTATGGAAATAATTATTGCTGGCTGAATACAGAGAATTATTTACCATCAGCTCTTGCTTTCCATTCTTTATCTCTTTCTCAGGAGTAAGAAATCACCATTATGTGGCCATATCTGAAAAAAAATTAGTAGTCATAAGCCCTGACCCTTTTACCAAATAAGTTTTTAAAAATATTTTTTAAAAAAATTGTAGAATAAACAGTCCAAGTTGTGCCTTCTCAAACTTCTGAAATAATTGAATTAGGTTATATTACAAAAAGTAGGCAATATTAAAGGTCTTTTTTTTTCTCTCTTCAAAGAGGTTCTTCAGAGAAGATGCTAGCTACTGTAGTAGATAGAAACCAAAAGACTATTTCCTGTGAAATTTCCCTTTTGCTTTACTTTCTTGGATTCAAAAAGATACTCATACATTGGCATGAATATCACTTGTCTCATTACAAATAAGTATCCAAACAAATGAGCACATTTTAAAACAACAAAGAGTGTACAAAAGTTCAGTCTTCTGGAAAATGTTTGAAAGATATTGTGGATTTTTCCATTTACAGAAGCTTATTGTTATTTTCCTTTCCACATCTGCAATTCATTTGAATGACTTCACAATTCAATGAATAAAGGTGCCAAAATGTTGCTACTAATAATTCTCAAGCAGCTTCTTCCTTTGCTTTTAAATAAAAGATCTTTAGTACATAGAAAGGTACTTAGTTTCTTGTGAACCTGTATTCAGATTTCGAACTGCAAATCCTTAGTTTTGGTGAGCCTATTTTGTGAAAATATGATGCACTAGCAGTTAGAGGAATTAAAGTGCAGGAGAAATATGACATAGTGTTTAGTTTATATTCTCAGATCGGTTGAATGCAGGAAACTAAGATCAGTTCAACCTGAGTCTCACAAAGATTGCTGTGAACACTTGGCAACTTTAAGCCCTAGCTTCCTCACCTGCTTATCATTTTTATAACTATAGCTATGACATAAATGTCCCAAAGAAGTTTACTTACCTAAGAAAAAAAAAAGTCCATAGAAAAATCATCCAGTAAAGGACAGTATTCTGTGATATAAATCCCCAATCTCCTTTTGTAAATGTAGATTTTTGCATTTTGAATTCCCTAAAAGGAGGCACACCTGTATTTCTAGAATAAACAACCACAGAACTTCCTTAGTTTAGGGGCTGAAAATATAAAAGTAAAGGTGTTTTTGTCCCACTGGCACAGATGCTTTAAGCTTTAAAAGAACCTCCTATTTCCTAATCCCTCTCTCCATCTTCTTGCCAGGCTCTCTGGAAATCTGGGTTTTGGACACCCTCCAATACCACATCTCATCCATATGCCTGCCCCAGAGGAAGACATTCTGCAGGCTCTTTCCTTCACTCTATGAATGATTCATGTGTTAAGATCTTAAATACTAGCAGAAGCAAGGACCTTAATGGCTTAAAAACCTGATCTGACGTCAAGGAAATGTGCTGTTTTAGTGACATGCTCCCAAGGCTGGTTATTTATACTTGTTCAATCCAATCAGAGAGCTCTTTATTAGGGAAGGAGAGGGCTTGACAGTGTCCCCTTCTTGAGATCTTTTCTGAAGCATTTCTGATGAGCCCGTCAGCTCTGATATCAAAGTTGGGGAATGGACTCTTGCTGACAACAATATATTTAAGTTTACACCGGAAAAAGTAAGCGGAAAGTTAATTCAATTATTTCCTCCAAGAAAAATAAGCCATACTGAAAAGTCACTTTCACCACCTACAGCAAGATCACAAATTAAAATGCCTCCAGGGAGAAGATGCTAACTAAAATCAGCTAGTGGACAAGTGGAAATGGTCAAAGTAGAGTGCTTGTCCAGTGGGAAAGGAGGCTGCCCCTATGGAGATGCAGGTCGAGGGTTTTTAAGTGAGCACACAGAATCAGAATTGCTGGAACTTCCAGAACTTGAATAGAAACCAGAAATCTTCATTCTTATGTGAAATCTCCTGATTTTAAATATTGGCAATCAATTCAGACAAATGTAAACACTGAACAAGCCAAACATATACATTGATAAGCCAGATTTGGCCTACACTGACAAGTTTGCAGGCTTGGACCTAGAGCTATACTTCCCATTATTTTATTTAAGTGTTTAAAAACTGTTTTAAAAGTGTTTAAAAAATAAAATGGAGCTCAGATTCTTTAAAATATCAGTAACACTCTGTCACAAGACTATAAAATGGCAAGAAAATAATTTCACTCTGTGGAATGGGGAAAGAGTATCAGCTGGTTTTGAGTTAAAACCTTGGCTCAACCATCTCCTAGCTGTGGGAACTAGAGGATGTTACCTAAACTCTCTAAACTTCATTTTGTGAAATGGTGATAATAATACTCACTTCATGCAGTTGTTAGAAGAAGATAGTGTGCTGTTTACATGAATTTCATAATTACATAGTTCCTAGAACATAGTAAGAACTATTGATATCAGTACAATTTCAATGGTCATTTACATAATTAAGCTATATAGGTTATTTGGGAAACTAACTATGTTAGTGAATATTACCAAACCAAATAATTGGCATAGTTCAAGTTCTAATACTTTTAATCATTAAAGCAATCCTATGAAGTAGGTTCTATTTTCAACTCCACTTTACACATAAGGAGACAGGCCAAGTATGGCTGATTAACATACTCAAGATCACACAAATAATAAAGGGATAAGTGGAGGCAGGGCAGGACTAGACAAAGGTACCTGTCTCCAGCCCCTGAAGTCTTAACCATTACACTAAATTAAAAAGTATGCTATATTCAAATTAATCTTTGAAATTGTTCTGTTCAAAAACACACACACAAAGAAACAGATAACAGGTCCAAAATGGAGTTACTTGTGCTAAGCCCCACATTATCAAACTGGGATTTAATACGTAACTTAATTACTGCTTCAGCCTCTCTCAAGAATGGAATCTTAAACCAGTCAATCTGGAGTTACTTGGTCAGCACTAGTGAGGCTATTGGCTTGATAGACCCCCTGGTGTCTTCTAAAAAAAGGTGATCTTGCCACAAACAATCAGCTCTTTGCTAGTAACTACCAAGTCCCATCCCCTTCTGCCTATAAGAATTTTCATTTTGTACAGCTCTTCAGAGCTCCTTTCTTCCTGTAGATGGGATGCTATCCAATTCATGAATTCTTGAATAAAGCCAATAAGATCTTTCAAATTTACTCGGTTGAATTTTGTTTTTTAACAGTTCCAAGCTATAAAGGTCTTGGAATTGGGAAAGGCATTTCAAGGAAGAGGAGATGTATTCTTTTCTGACTGCAAAAGACCACCCCAAGCAATTCAATGTAGACATTTCTTTTTTAAATTTGGAAGAAAAATCCAGATTTATTTTAAACAGTGCATGGTAACCTCTGGAAGTTACACAAATCTCTCTCTTTATGTATTTCTATGACTTTAAATCTCTTGCCTTGGTGTAAAGTGAATCATTCTTTATATGAGTGATTTGTGTTAGTTAATAGGAAATCTTGATAGTATTTACATATAATCAGTTTTATTTAGAAAAAGTACCAGAGCCTGCAAAAAGTGAAGGCAGAAAAAAAGTGTCTTTTTTACTTAAATTTACATCATTTAACACTTCGAAAAGTTTGGGTAGACTAGCCAGCTCCCATTTCCTCTCTTTTTGCTATCAGAAACTCAATCCCACCTTTTCCTATCATGAAAGGAAAGGTGAGTTCATTCCTAGCTCCAGAGATAGATCTTGGTTTGTCCACAAATGGCTCTTCCCTGGTGTTTCCTACTGACTTAGAGGCAGGCCTTTGACCTGAGTTGGCCCAATCATACTAATGGGAAAGACTTGCCTTCAGTGCTTGACATAAAAGATTTGTCTCTCTGGCTCTTGCTGCTGGGAACAAGGCCTGTAGGGTCAACTGACATAGCAAACCAACTTCCTCTTGCAACTCAAGAAGAACCAGATTCAGAATGAGGTCAACACTTAAGACAGCAGAGTAGAAGGTCAGAAAGAAGTAAGATCTTTCATGAAGTTATTGGATTAGAATCCACAGACCATCTTGTTTTTAGTTTTGTGTGATTATAAATCATCTTATTATCAGGGGCTTTTGCTACTTATAGTGAAAACCATTCTAAATGATAAACTATACTTTCTGCATACTATATAATTAATAAATATTTGTAGAATTTAAATCGTTCAATATATTTGTTCATTCTATTAACTCTGCCTGTGGGAAACCAAAGAACTCAGATCCCGTGGCTATAGCCCCATTACCACCATTTTTCTTGTGGTCAAATGTAGTCAGAGTATCTGAAGAGAGACTAAACAGCCTCTGCCAAGTTAGGCTACTAACCTTCAACCTTAGTCAGTGACAGTGACATGAAGTTTCTCTCCATTCAAACTGATTTGCCCAGAATTGTAGCTAATAACATCTTTTTCTTGGAGGCCAAAATATTTATTTCTGTTCATTAGTAAGTTCCATGAAGTCAGAAATCACATTTGTAAATATTTGTCAAGTGCAATTAATGCTTTCTCACTCCCATTCAACTGAGATCAGAAACTAGATAAATTTTCTTAATCTTGTGCAAAATAAAGAGATACCCAACCAGAAATTGTATTAATAATTCTTTAATTTTAATCAGTGGTTCTTACCTTTAGTAAGAACAACAGAATTATCTGTGGAGCTTTAAAAAAAAAAAATATCTCTGCCTTCTCCCCATCCTCAGAATTTATTTACCATTGGTCTGAGATGGAACTTAGAGATTAGTAGCGGATTGAAGTTCCCAGGTGATTTTAATTGCAGCCCAGGTTATAACACAACTGTTCAATTACTGAAGTAGAAATCTCAAAGCTATATTACTCTTTTTTCTTCAAATGGACCTTCAGCAGAGTTGCTGTGTACAGATAACACATTTCTACTCTCTGTAAGTATTTTTGAAAAGACTCAAATAGTTCTTGGCATAACTGGATCACATGCAAATAATTAGTTACAGCATCTGAGATATTGAATGGTTATTTAAATATCAAAGCATTTTTTCAATGTTGAAAGTATAGGAGAAATCCAGAGATTTCATGAAGTTATTTTTTTTGTCTACAACTATGTGAATTATTAAAAGAAATGTTTTGCTTATAGTCCTCACAAAAAATCAGGAAAACCCTTTCAATGTAAATAAATGACTCAAGGAAGCTGAAGTGCAGATTGGCCTTTGAGATCACCTCCTTCAGTATTTCTCAAAGTGTGGTCTTCAGCCCACTTGTATCATGTGCTTAAATGCAGTTTGGGGCCCCCATTCCTGATCTACTGAATTAGAATCTCTGGGGCTGGAGCCCAAGAATGACATTTCCAGCGAGACCACAGGTGATTGATTCTACTTTACACTGATGAACTCTAAACTTTGAGAATCACGAATTCCTATTCAAGAAACTCTTGAAATCTTTCATCTTTTTTACATACTCCTTTTTGGCCCACTGAGACTCTTACATTTGATTAGTTAAAAAAAAGAAGAAGAAGAAGAAGGAGAGAAAGAGAGAAGAAAGAAAAGAATAGAAAAAAAAGAAAATCCCTTAATCTTCTCTAGCTTGGCAGGGTTTCCGATAACCTACTTTTGTGACATCCTTTCCATTTAATCACATTTACTACACTGTGAGAGTACTACACAAATATTTTTGGATTAGTTCCTCAGGAAGCAACCACTTCAGAAAAAGAAGACACACAAATATTCAGATCACAAGGTTGACATTTGTTTCTTTGAAATATGTAATATACACGCAGGCTCTCAAAAGTGTTAAAAACTTATCAAAGACCCTAGCATGGTAAAATAAACTCTTTCAAAATAATCACTAACATTATAATAATCACATACTTTTCAACTTATAAAGTACTATATAAATCATCGCACAACATCTCAGAAGTAAATGTTAGTTTTAGATTGGTGACATGACTTGTCTCAAATCATGGAGCCACTGTGTAGCAGAGGAGGAGATCCGCATGTTCATGCTTCCTGATGGCTACTCTACTCAAAAGCAAGTATTTTCTCTCTCATCTCTTATCCAACTGCCAAGGGATTCATTCTGTTCCCACTATGATAGCTTGTCTCTCTCCTCAGAACCATGTAAGTAAAATTTCCTCCTTATGGATTTCTCAAAAGCAGGAGTAATAATCACAATTCCCTGCCATTCAAACAGATGGATGTTTAATACTCTTCTCAAAGGACTTCTGTTACAAAAGGGATGCTTCCTGTATAGCAAAGATAAGGGTCGATCTCTGGACTGAGCAGACATTTAGTGACACCCCCCCCCCCCAGAGCATTCACTCTTTTCTGTCGCTGTTGCCCCATCACCAAAGACGAGTTTTTGACCCCTATTGTCAGGAACTCCTTACCATACAATTGTATAGTCGAGCCATTGTACTCCACATAAGACATCAGCCAAGAGGGTACCAGAGCCATGGGAAACCTAGTCCAGGCTCCTCTCAGCCAGCCTTGAGTCAATCTAAGATAGGGACATCTTTTTGTAACTGGTATGTCCAAAGAGGGATACTTTTTCAGACTTTGTCCATAAAGGGAAAGTACCTTTTCCTAAATTGCATGAAGACACTGTCTATGGCGCTGGTGTCTCTGCCTATGTGCATCCCAGAAATGGGAAAAAAAAAAGAGAGAGAGAGAGAGAAAGAAAGAGAAAGAAAGAAAGAAAGAAAGAAAGAAAGAAAGAAAGAAAGAAGAAAGAAAGAAAAAGAAAGAAAGAAAGAAAGAAGAAAGAAAAAGAAAGAAGAAAGAAAAAGAAAGAAAGAAAGAAAGAAAAGAAAGAAAGAAAGAAAGAAAGAAAGAAAGAAAGAAAGAAAGAAA
>NW_023270377.1:72388619-72410585 GCF_011800145.1 Mirounga leonina | reverse complement strand
AAGAAAGAAAGAAAGAAAGAAAGAAAGAAAGAAAGAAAGAAAGAAAGCAAGCTAGTGCTTTACAAGGCTAAGTTTTATTTTGTTTTGTTTACCAGAGACAGTTACACTATAGTTGGTGCAGACCTGGAAGTCTACAATCAAAATCACATCCAGTTCCTTATTTATTGCCCAGTCCAAACTCGTGATGTAATTGCTTCTTCATTCATTACCCAACTTCAGGCAGCCATAAAACTGAGATTTGCAGCTACCACTGCAAAGTCAGTGAGTGTTACAAGAGCTATGGGTCAGAACAGGAGTACAGAATCTATGTAAGAATAGGGAGCTCCAGGGCTGTGTGTTCCCAGATCTTAATGCCACATAATATACCTGGGCAGCTTATGAAAAATGCTAATTCCTGGACACCCCAGATATCCTGATTTGGATCTGGGGTACGGCCAGCTCCATCTCCAGAATTCTGTGAAGGGTAGGGCTTAGGGGAGGCCATCTGGTTGGAAGAGGAAGCTGGGAGCTTTGCCATCAGGCTATGTTTGCAAAGCAAGCACACTCTTTTTAACTTGGTGTGTATGTTACAGAGCAATATCGATATTAAAGTTTCCTAAATACACTTTTATTCACACTTTATGTAAGAATGATTAAATTGGCCATATTAAAAGTAATAATTTTTTTTGAGACTGGAGGGAGCCAATGGAGATCAGGGTGGCTACAACCCTGGGCACTAACTCTAAATGAAGCCCAGCCATCAGCCTTTTCAGCCATCACGAGAGAAGAGACTTGTTTTTGATTCATTCATTCATCACAATATTGAGTTACCAGTATGTGTCAGGCATTGTTCTAGGTAGGTTCTTGGGACACAGTAATTAATAATAATAATAATAATAATAATAATAATAATAATAATAATAATAAACTGGTAAAAGTCCTTCCTGTGGATATATTTTAGTCAAGGGAAGCAGGCAATAAACAATAAACTTAAGATATCAGAGAGTTACACGGTGTTTTAAAAGGTGTTTCTCATCTCTGAGAAACATGATCTCAGGAAGCAATACATTCCTTATTGAGACACCCCCCCAATATATATTTAGACTCTTACTAGGGCATTCTCCTAGGAAGCCAAGTTACTAAAGCTAGAAGCAAACTAGATGTGCCTCCCTAGGCTTCAAAATGAAAAATGCTAAGCTTGTGTGAGTTTGGAGGGGGACATGTGTGTGTACATATATAGGTATAAGTTTAAACACCTTGTAGACAACTATCAAATCTTAACTACATCTCTTTAGACTCTAACTCCTGTATTGTTTGCACCATACAATGCTGCCTTTCCAAGCAGTTAAGCAAGCCTTGTGGCATGTATGAAGGGACCATTGTGAATTGAGCCAGTTCAATGCCTAAACATTTATGAAGTTACCAAACACACATATACACATCGATATAAGGATAAAAATAGCTCAATCATTCCTTTTCTCATATAGGAAGATGTGCAATTCATTTAGAAAGCTAAGGAGAGATAAAACTACTTTATACTAATTCCCTTAATTCAATCACACCAAATGTCAGGACAATGTCATTTAAAACCCTTTAATGATTTTAAAACAAATGGTCCCTGTAGCAGGAAAATAGTTGAACTAACATTGCTAAAATTAATTTAATTTCTTTGGAACTGAAATATTAAACGAGCCCATTCTATCCCATTTACTTTTCAAATACTGTTAGAAAATACCTGAGGACCTCTGAGCAAAATTTAACAGAATCCTTTGGTCTGTTCATCAGTTCAGTGAAACTGTAATTGTATGTGAGTTTAGTCTTTAGTCAGTTCTATTCTACACAGAGAAATGAGTCTATTATCGCTATGTATGTCTCTCTACAACCTTCCTTTGTGAAGATTCCAGACTCAATTGATCAACACCAGAAACTTACTTAGCATGGTTGTGTATTCTATATATATTTTTTCCAACGTTAATGTGAGTCATCATAGCATATCTCCTTAACCATATGTGCTAGAGCTAAGGACAGACAGTTATTTTAATATTCCTGGCCTAGAATCCTTTCCCACAACAAACACATTTGATGCTCATACATGGTCCCTTTCTTGCCGACACTCACGCCTGTCAAAATGGCATGGTGCCTACTCAACATATGGACTGCTAGCTTTTCTCACTAGGGCACAGTTGCCAAGGAAAGATGGGTTAAGCTGGGCACCCTGCGTAGCAAAGCAGGTGACAGCTCTCCCATCCTCCATCCTGTGGCTGCAACCTCTCTAGCCACATGCTACTCTCTAACCTCTCTTTTACAGGAGAAGGAAAAGGAGAGTGATCTCTAACAGTGTACCTTTTACTTTCAGACAGTTTCTACTTACTGCCTTTGATCTCACTACCTTTTACTCAAAGTGAGGAAATCTATCCTCTGCCAAAAACACACTAAAATTTAAAAATCATTTGGAAGCACAAAGTTGTAAGAAAAGTTGATAGCCAGCAAAGGCACGAAGTATATGTGTGTGCATGCATGTAAGCACACACATACATACATATACACACATGCACACACGTGCTCACACACACACAGGAAATGTTTGTGCTTTCCTCCCCCTGCTTCTCATTTTCCACTTAGAACAGACCAAAGCAGGGCAACAACAGCAGTGCTAAGAATTGCAGAAAGAATTTAGTGATTGTTTAAGTCTTGCACAAATAGAGCTATCTCATTACGTTAATCCAGTGAATCATTTCCTCCCTAACCAGGCTGCATCCTGTTTGGTTTGCAATTTTTATTTTAAAATTTCCAAATCAATTTTTATTTGCCCAAATGAGTTTGTTTTGGCAATAACAGAAAGTATCAAGTTTCCCCAAACAAAGGCTTTCACTTCATCCCTTTGTGTCTTCGTCATTAGATGGGAAACCCAAATAAGGTATTTGATCTGAATCCGACTTCTGAGTCCAGAGACCACAGGGACTTCCAAACTAGTCCATGAACTTAAAGATACCAGATTTAAATTGTAGCCTGGAGTTGTGGGCCATGGATTAGCCAATTAATAATGATTAATGCCTGCCCTGCACCAGACACCTTTATAGAAATTATTTCATTTCATCATGACTACATCCCTGCAGTGTAGGAGCCATCATTATTGCCATTTTAGAGATGTATAGAAATTTGATCAATAATCTCTGCATGGCAGTTATTTGGAACTGTTTCCCAATGATAAAAATAGTTAACAATAATGAAACCCTCACAGTGTACTGTTCTAAACATCTTTGCGTATTAGTTCATCTACAAAGTCATGAGGCAATCTCTGTCAATATCCATGATTTATGGTTAAGGAAAAGGGGACATTAAAAAGTTACCTGGTTTATCTAAGATCATAGGTAGTAAGTGATGTCACCAGAATTGAAACCCAGCTAGTATTATTACAGAACTATCATTCCTGACCACTGCTCTATTAGGTGATCTCAACCTACATTCTGATGAATTCTTTAGTATTGTGCCTTGTTAATACCTTAAGGACTAAGACTCATGTTTTCTTTCTTTAAAGCACTGATTTCATCTTGCTTCTCCTCAGATCAGAGTCTCCTACAGCTCTGCATTTCCAAAAGAATAAAACCCAGATTGTCATTTTGACGTTCAATAGACTCCAAATATATCCTGGCTGCTATCAAACCCTCTAACTTGAACCTTCCAATCTGACCATTTTACACATTTTACTTGTGTGTTTTGTTGTGTTTCCTAATCCAACATGTCCTTGCTATTTCTCTCTATCCATGCAAAGCCTACCCTTCAGACTCATCTCAAGTTCCACTTCTACCCTGAGTATCTCCTCCATCTAGTTCAACACATAGCAATTGCTCTAACCACTAAATGTCTGGAGTACTTGTCAATATACCACTTGTTCATGGTGCTCAGCAACATTGTCATCACAAGGCTTGCTGAGAATATTCAGAACCTGCTATGTACTATTTTCAGGTGTGTATGTGTAATCTCCCAGTTAACATAAGAACTCTTTGAGGAGATGGATCATGTCTTGTATTTTCCTGGTGTATTATAGTAATAACATTTATCTGCCATATTTGTTGAGTGATACCTGTCTTGATTGGTCTCCAATAATTATTCTTTTGTCCATTACTACATTCTGTACTCCTTGTGAGTGACTTTTCTTAAGAGTGTAGACTGTAGAAAGCCCCAGTTACAGAGTTGGGTGTGATTACTTTATAAAAGGTTACTTTCTAACCAGTACCAACAATTTGCATCACTCTCTAGAAGGTCAGTATCACTGTGAAGGTAAAATAATTCCATTTCAATAGTAGACCTCTCAAAGATGAATTCCTCCCAAACATCATGTTTTACAAAAGAGTAAAAGTTGTTTTTATTTCTTAATAGTTTGGTTACTTATGCCAGGAAATGGAAGGCCATTATTAAGCTTATTTCATCTTTTTTAACTTCATAGTACCTATCATTTGCATGAATAAATATATTACCCAAACTGGAAACTTGTATTATCCTAAGCACTCAAGTTTGTGCATTCAATTTTCAAATTTTAATAGTCAATTGTTACTTAGAAATAATCGAAAAGTTCATTTAGTCACGTGTGAGCCAAATGTTAGTGGTATTCCTGGACTGGGTTTTCTGCAATTGTATCAAGCCCAGAAAATTGACTAGTTGACTTCTCAAGTCTATTTCAACTCATTGATTCTGAGAATCCAGAATTCTTTGCCTGTCTACCCGCTTCTGGTTAAAGGCAACCACTTTGGTCTCCTTCCCTCTCACACATTTTGGAAGGTCTCCAAGTGTAAAATGGTACAACATATGTAGCCTGCAAGCAGGGCAGGCATAAGAAACACCATAAGGATACACTAAAGCAAACTTCAAGCTGTGGAATGCTGGGAAACAATCACAGGCAACACACCAACTTGGCATAAAAACAATCAGGGAATGAGGTGGCTCTTTTTGAGCAAAAGCATAATACTGGCTAGGAGGCAAAGAAGGCCACAAGATAGAAATATTGTACCCAGCAGTCCATGCTGCTAGCTGAAGGTGATCTTCAGAGGTACTCAGTGTGAAAGAATTGATGGTCATTCTTTCTTTCTATTTGCATTCACATGCCTGAGAATACTACCCCAACAGCAGCTGCTTTGACTATCCTGATCTATCCATGCCCACTAAATAAAACTTGTTCTCCCTTTCTAGCCCTTCTCTCCCAAGTGAATTCCTATTCATTCAAAGGTTACCTTTTCAACAATCCCTGACTTTTCCAGGAAGAGTTAACAGCTCCTTCTTCTGCAATCTCTCAGCATTTTATGGCATTTATACCATTATGCAGTATTTATTTACTTATGGGTCTGTCTTCCTGGATATACTATAAGCCCCTTCAGCACAGAGACCATGTTATTTTTCACTATCATACCCCAAGTGACCACCATAGTGACCCACACATAGAAAGTATTGCATAAGTATTTGTTGGAAGGATAAATGAAGTTACTTATTTTTCCACCATCATTTATTCATTTAATAACTATTCATCAGTGCTTCATTTATCCATTCAATAAATATTTATCAGTGCCTCTTATGTACATTTTTCCAGACACTCGAGACATAGCAGTGAACAAGAAATACATACTCTTCCCTCATGGAGGTTATATTGTATTGAGAGGAGACAGAAAATGAACATAAACGCCAAAAAAGATCAGACGGTAACTAGGCTTATTGTGGTGAGCATTTCATGATGTATGTAATTGTTGAACCACTATGTTGTATACTTGAAACTAATATAATATTGTATGTCAACTATACTTCAATAAAAAAATAAGAAAGATATTGTTGATGTTGCATCACAATAAATAATGGGGAAAATAACATAAAGCAAAGCAAATAATGGGGAAAATAACATAAAGCAAAGCAAAGGACAGGGAATCTTAGACTCATTAAAGACTCAAGGAATTCTGAAATTATCGCTGAGTTTTTAAGGTGATGTAATTCCCAAGCATTCTCTATTTATCAACTCAGTGAAATCTAAATTCTGTATTGCCCTGGTAAATGCTACCATCTTTGTCAGGGCTGGTATATAGATTCATAAAGAGGGAGGAATCCTTTAGGCTCGGTCAGACCAAGTAGGGAAATCTTAGTTTTTCTTCCCAAACAGACCCACCTCTGGACAAGACTTCAGCATGGTTTGCAAATAGGACTTTTTCCAGTTTACAGGTTTTTCCTAGTTCCTGATTCATAGGGATTCCTTTCCTCTTTCCCAACTGTACGAATTCTTCAACCTCCATTCTCACATTTCCTATTTCTGACCTCAATTCCCAAATCTTGTGGTCTACCTATCTCTTTAAACCATGTCAAATGCCCTGGACAGACCACAAAAGATGTCTGAGACTTATAGCCCAGACTCCACCCATCAAACTCTCAAATCAACCCCATGGTTTTGGGAATTCTCTTGCCACTCTCACTGACTCAGCTATCTCCAAAGTTTGAAACAGTCAGTCATAGTAGGTGAAAATCGTCCCTTATTTTTCTTCCCTCCTTATTGTTTCCTCATCCTGCTCTTTTAAGCTATTATCTCTGAGGTATATCTATAACTTCATATAAAAAGTTCATAGGAAAATAGTAAATCTTACTTTGTATATAATTTTATTTATTTAAAATAATTTCCCTATGATCTTATGGGTATAAAATAAGTTTCTTTGGACTATAATTATCCTATAAAAACATGTTAACCTTGCATCATTTGGTAAATATGTGCATTTTTCAGCGGAGAGAGCCTATAGTCTTCATCAAATTCCCAAGTGTGTCAATTATATATTTTTTTAAATATTAAAAAACAGTAAATATTAACAAAAAAACCCCATCAGTTTGCATAGGTCAGAAAGAAAGACTTTTGAAATGAAATTTAAGCATGGAAGACAACATATATGTATCCAAAATATAGGTAATGTTGAAAGAAATCACCAATCAACATTAACTTGTTGGTCAATGATCTGTGTCAATTAAAATATCTAAAAATGCCAGCTAGAGAAACAAATATACATTCCCATTCTTTACGTATTTCTTTGTGAAAGTTAATCGAAAGGAGAAGAATCTTGGCTATATGTTATTTACATGGAATGCTACAACTAATAGCATTGATGGATAGTAACCTTATTGTAGTATTAAAAAAAATGTTTGCATACATGCATGGGGATGTAAGTGTATCCTTTAATTGTAGAAAATATAAATTTTAAAAATACCAATGTAATTGTTTCAGAACACTGGACTTGTAGGCCTTCTTTCTATTCCAACTTTTGCCTGAGGCTCCCTCCATGAATCTTAGGAAAATGACTTAGTCCTTACATCTGCATTTTTTTTCCCCATACAGTCACAGTCAACCACTTGTAAATCACTTATTTTTAAATCTGTTCAGAGCAAATTTTTAATCTCAAGCCATTTTCCATTACTACTCAAGATATTCCATCCAGTACCTCACAAGAACCCCATCAGGAGATGCAAATTACTTTCAATATTATCTTAAGGACTGCTAAGTGAAGTCAAAGAATCAATCAGTAAGTCACATAATGTATGTCCTATAGACAGATATAAAATAATTTTAAATTATGTTTTTGTTGTAGTAACAATTCCATCAATGTTCTCTGCTAGAATAAGGCAGCATTCAGCAAAGGTGATGCGTGAACCTCAGGGTATTGTACAAGGAGGTCAATTAAGTTTGAAAGGAAAACAATCAGCCCTGTGTTTATATTTATATTTACTTTCTTATATCATGCTCTTTGTTTCTTATATGTTGTATATATGGTACAATATAATGTAAACTATACTATTTTATAATATACTAGATACTAGTTTGCACAAGTCTATATAAATATACTAGTTTTTAATATACTATGTTAACTATATTACTACTATACTATTACTAAATTGTTAATATAATATGAAATATATAGTATAGTGCTGTAATGTGATGATTAAGGATTCACTCAACACACAAGTAAAACTCTTAAGGTAGAGAAGCACATGGGGAAAGGATAATGTTTGTTGCAATTAGGTTGATATCTGTGAAGTGGAATTTTAACATAGCATATTGTACGGTGGTTAACAGAGAGGATTATGCTGGTTAGCGTATGGGTGGGAGATGTTTCTTTAAAAAGAGCAAGGAACACTCGAAGGTATCCAGTTGAGAAAAGAGAAATAGCAGAGGTACATGCCCCTCTCTTAAGTAGCTTGCTGACCTACTTCTCTTGGGCAATCTGTAATTAAGAGCCACAAATTTCCACTGAACAAGGTAAACTGGATTTTGATTGGGCCTGGGATAAAGAGATTATACATATTAAATAGAGTTCATAGGTCACAGTGTCTATAGTTCCTCGGAAGGAGGAGCAACAAAAAGCCCACTTTGGCACACCAGTGAGATCTCCATGGCCCTGAGCATGAAATGTGAGAATGGAGGGGCATTGTATCTTGTTCCCATTTCAGGATTTTTCAGAAAATAAATCAGAGCAGTGATTTTTTTTTTTAAATGTTGATTAAGCTACATATGAAATTCACTTATTCTTGAGTTGAAATAGAATGAAAACTCCAGGTTCTGCCTTAGAGGATGAAGAGGTGAGGCTGGGTCAGACAAGTTTTAGTTGCAGAAGGTAAACCATATTGTTCCTATCTGGGGAGGAAACAACACAATGACTAATACTTTTACAGTCACCCTAGACTCTAACAGAATGCAGAAGAGAAAAAAAGGATCTGCAAAGGACTTGATGTTCTGTGTCGGATAGGCACTGCTTGACTCCTAGTACTTCCTACACAACCCATGTTCATGTTACTGTAGTAATGTTCAAAAATTATGGCATTCCAAAAGGGGATAGGAACAATAATGCCCAACACTATCTAAAATATAAATATGACTCAGATTTTAGAAAATAAATGTGGAAATCAAGAGTTCTTTAGCTTTCTTCAACCTCCTGGAATTTTTTAAACTCAGTGGTTCTTGGTGAGTCAGTCCACACACCCGTCCTCACCTCCCCACCCCCACATTCCCGGGGATGCTTTGGGACACTCTCTGATGCACACTGACGCCCCAGTAGATGGTTTGTCCTCATCCTCGTGTTTTTCTCTCCCCTTCAGTTGTCATTCCTTCTCAGTTTATCATCATCATCGATAAAGCCTAGAGGTAGTTTGTCTGCCATAAATACTTATCTGATAAAGAAGGGAAAAAGCCTTTTGGAACATGACTAGGTGGCCTGTCTTGTCCTTTATTTGCCTGGGGAAATGTGAGAATTTGTAATCCCTATTGCTAGAGATTTCTGGTCATTTTGAAGCACCATTAAAATGATTATCAAAGCTTTAAATTCAGCAATGAAACACATGATTCTCTTAACGACAAGGTCAACTTAATTGGGTGTCTGTCCTAAGTGAAATATTGCTCATAGCTTGCATCCCCCAATGCAGTTTAACATAAAATAATATAAGTTGGAATTTTTAAAAAGGCAGTGTATAGAAAATGAAACTGAAAAAATATATCTCCAGGCTTGAGTTTTCTAGCAGAAAGTACAAGAAAACATAACTAATCAGCAATCCATATCAATTAAACGTATTTTAATTAATTCATGCTAGTAGGCAAATCTGACTCATATCATTTCTAGCCCCATTTTTTAAGACAGACTTGTTTAAAATATGTTAACTTGGTTTCTCATTTATTTTCAATATTAGCAAGGTGCTATAACCTTGCACTTCTTAAGTCTTGTGATTATGTTTACTGATTAAAATGTTAATATGTGACCAAATTCTCTGTCCAATCAATGCATTTAACCTCAATTTACAGATTTGTAATACATTTGTACCTAGTCCTAATTATTTTCCAATATTCATTGGGCTAGGAATTTTTTTAATTTTATTTTATTTTATTATGTTATTAGTCACCATACAATACGGGGCCGGGGCGGGGGGCGGCTAGGAATTTTTAAAACTGCCTAATGTGAAACCACATTTTCACCTACTCTTTTTCTAAAAATTGTAAATACATGGCACAGCAGAAGCCCTCCCTCCCTGACCTCAGGGAAACTGAATTAAATAGCACTTGGCACCAAGTGTTCAATGTGTATAATCATTATGGTAGGCCCTGTGCCAATCCCAGTTATGCACAACCCTCAGTATGCAGTATGAAGGAACAACAAGGATGGCAAGCATCCCGTTGAAGAATTAATTAGCGGACCGCCTGGACTCATCAGGATGGTAAATAATTATCCTCTGACAAACTTAGTCAGATGTTAGGAGAAATTGCAGTTTGAATTGCTGTCAGTGGTCACAATTCATTATATAAAAGCTACCAAGGGCTACATTTTTACATAGGACTTGAAAGATGCCCCAGTCAGATAGTGAGACATCAGTGTTATGCTCTCCTGTCTACAGACCTCCCCAGCTATCCTGCCTTCCCTATTTCACCCCCAAATGAGCCAGTGTTTCCTTTTCTTTGACCTGAATCCTGGGAATACACTTATGTGCCTAAGTGTTGGGTTATTTCAAAGTACTGACCTACGTTGTTCCACATGATTTTAATCCTGTCTGTGGCTTCTAAACGCAAGGACAGCTTCTTATCGATTCCCATCCTTGGCAAGAGAAGAGACTTCACAGGTGTTGCTTGTCCTCTTCCTTTGGTACTATTATTAATTTTGGTCAGGTGATAATGCTTGAGAACTAAATGACTGATCATTGGGTAATCTACTGAAGTTAGAGATGTATGGGAAGGACTACATGGAAATGTTACTTCTTTCATGCTCTAAGTTGGATAAGAAATGTAGTTCATGTCTTCCCAGATACTAGGCATCCTGAAATTATGCAAACTGTGAACTGGGCCACTTGAAATAACTTAAGGGTAAAAAGAAAAAGCAAGTATAGTTATGATACAGAACTGTGTACACACTGACTACCATACTCAGGATCACTCTCTCACCCTCATATCAAAACACCTTATATACCCATGAGGAGAAGAGTGTAGGATACTTTCCCATAGAAATATAATGTGACATCCATAAAAATATATTATACCAGCATGGTAGATATTCCCTTCTCAATTTTAACAGGACAATGGGCATGGGAGACCTGGAAAAGAAGTCATCTGAATCATTTTTACCTCAGCAATGTGTGCCAAATAATCCTTTTGTCCCTTCAAGCAGCTAGACACAGAAGCATACCACTCATTGACATGTTGCCCTAAGTAGATCAAGCACTTTAGACATTATTAACCCGAGATGGGTGCAGATCACAAGTCAAGTTTCCTTTACTAACTTCCCCCCTAAAACATCCCTTTTTCACAAAGAGAAGTGCTCTGACTGTTCAATCTTCTCTTAGGAGTACAGAATTCAAGAAATAATGTCACTCAAGATGGTGGTAATCACAGCAAGGGAACATAATTCTTGAGTCAGGAACTGTAACTTGACTTCTCCTCTGCTTACTAAGGATTTTGGTACTACACTGGAACCACATGGTTTGATACAATTTCAATATACAGCAACAGAAAAACCTGTCTCAACTCTCCACCCCTGGGAACAAGAAAATCAGTTGCTTAGTAGAGGCAGTTTTTAACAAAAGGTCAAATGAAATTGTTTTGGAGACTTTGGGAGACTTTAAATAGCTGCTTAAGACAGGGGACCACTTACAGAGGTGAGTCCTTTATGCAGGTATCTCCTTGCTGCTTCCATGTAAATTAGGTAATGCCACATCCTCCTCCTTCACCTTCTCTCTGCTTCACTCCCCTTCAACCTATAACCCCATTCACACACAAAGGCTTAAAAAAAAAAACGCAAGAGTTTATCAATTTAGCGAACATTTTTATGTAAAAATATAAAATAATGGGGGTGCCTGGGTGGCTCAGTCAGTTAAGCACCTGACTCCTGATTTCGGCTCAGGTCATGATCTCAGGGTCCTTTGATCAAGCCCATGTAGGGCTCCCCCATACTTGGTGGGGAGTCTGCTTGTCTCCCCCTCCCCCTGCCCCTCCTTCTCTCGGTCTCTCTTTCTCTGAAATGAATAAATAAATCTTTATAAAATATTGACTACTGAATGGAAGAAAAGACTATGCTTCACAGAGACATTCATTCCTGTGTACAGTTATTGGGATCAGGCAAAAGTCTAGCAGGTGAAAAAGAAATAGCTAATCGGTTTGAGATTGAAATTTGAAGTTAGGTGAAAGCCTAGTTCTAGATGAAAACTCTGAATGTATTTTATAATTTTTCCTTTAAACTTCATGAATAAATTTGGGATGCAATACCTCCAAAAACTCTACCAGGCAGGTAAGTGATTCTTTCTTTAAACATAACTTGCTTTAGTGGCTTACATTTTAAAAGGCAAGATATAGTAAAACTATAAGGTATTTGATCTGCAGGAAACTCTCTTAAGGCAGCATAGTCTGACACAGGGTTAGCAGATTTAAAAAAAAAAAAATGAGCAGAGCATTTGACAGAAAGGGGGAAAAAAGCTATCACAGAAAGGTTCTTGTTGATGGGACAACAACTGGACTAATCAAGAGATGATACACAAAGAATGCTTTCTTTGGCTAAGAGTTTGAATGAAAGGTATTTACAGGCTCTTTAACTCCCAAGTTTAAGAAGTCCATGACTGTTTTGTGGAAGGAATAAACTTAGTATGGTATGAGCCAAAAAGTCCTTTTAGGATAAAAAAAAAACAAAAGAAGAATGAAACAATGACATATATGAAAACAAAAGCAAGGCATGTTGGATGCGAAGCACATGACATCCATTTTTAGAAGACTCTCTTTTTACCTTCTCACTTTTGGACTCAACCACATTGACAGAACCACATACTGTGACTAGCATTTCACAAGCTCCAGTTTGGGCGTCTTAATACATGGGTCTATGATATGTCAGGAATTATACAGTAATATACTGGGAGGGACTTTCCTCAGTTATGAACAGAAATAACAAACACACTCCGGGAGTCACAACCCTGCTTTAAAAGAGATAAAATGAATTGTCCCAAAGGATTAAAAAAAATGCTTTTCATTTTCACCTTCATATTAACATTTCTTACCCAAGGGTGTAGTGAGGAATGTTTTTTGGAAATGATAGCAAGCGCTTTGAACTCTAATGATTCTTATAAAACTAAAGTCTTTTGTTAACAATTTTAAAGATATTTTACATTCTCAATGGATATACAGAGTGCAAAAGCACCATCTTGTGGCTGAAAAGAAAAAAATATTTCAATGCAAGCCAATCTGAGTCACAAATAACTTTTTTCACACATATTTTTTATGAAATATTTGTCAAGTTTAATTTTAAGCACTTGGTAACTTTCTCTGTAACAGATGGCTAACTGACTTAATACAATTTAGAATTGAATATACCTGTAATACATTTGTATACAGATAGGATACATGATTACAAATCCCAGTACATAATAACCATATGAGACTTAAATACCTTAGGCAAGTTTGAAACAAAAATAGAATTTAGTTATAATAAACAAAAGCTTAGTCTTTGTACTTTATTAATAAAACTTTTCCTATTGATCATTTTAAATTAGAAATATAGTCAGTAATTTGTCCAATAGGAAGTAGCAATTTTTCTCACAGAATTAATACAAATAAAATCAATTTTTAATAATATTAGCATTTGTATGTGGCAAATTTCATTCACAGGGAAAAGAGAAGGATTGAGATAAGAATGATTCAAACAGCAATAGATATGCTGACAGAATTTGGTAGGCTATGGGTACATAACCACAGGATATTTTTCTCTTTTAGCAATACTGAATATCATCTGTCTTCTTATACATTGCAACTTTATTACTGTTTTTTCATCACTCCCACTTTAGAGCTGGAATAACCAAAGTATGGAGAGATCAAGTAACTTGCCCAAGTTCACAGCACTGGGAGAAAGCAGAAGCAGAATTTGAATCCAGAACTCAGGGTCCCTTTCCTTATTTTCCAGCGGCTTCCAAACCCTGTTTGCAGATGTAGCTGGACTGGCTGCCCTAAGATTACCAGGGATGTGTTTCTAATCCCTGGAGATTTTGATTAGTAGATTGGCTCTGAAGTCCAAGAATCTATGTTTAAAAAAACTCCCTGTGGTTCTAGTAAAAGAAACCAGCCTATTTAAGCTGAAAATAACAGGCACAATAATTAAACAAAGACGAAACTGAACATCAGTGAATTCTCTTCATTTTGGCCATCAATCTTAGACTATCTTAATTCACAACTCCACTTCTTCAAAGTCTACTCCAAAGCGTACCCACTCTAAAACTTTTCCTGATGAACGCAACTACTCTTCTCAATTTCTCCTTCACTACATTAAAAGTAATGAACTAAAGGTAACATCAACAACCATCATCTGTAACAGCAGATATCATGCAAGATGTTCTAGGTATTTTATCATGCTTAAATAATGATAAAATATAAATAATTTTTATTGTAAATTCCTTATAACCAACTGATTCTCACAGAATGCTTTTATTGATTTTTATCCATCTCTTTATCTGCAACCCATGGTTGCAACTGAGAAACAAGTATAGTTCTGACATGAATGTAATTGATATTTTATTAAGTTAATGAGTAAGGTAAAAATTTAAAAAGGCGTATGTTGGATTTCATTCATTCGTCAATGAGTAAGTGACCATTTTGCTGAATTGGATAATTGTTTTCAAATACTAGACGAATATATCCTTAATTTTTTGTGCTATTCACAATGTAGCAGGTACGAACACGATATTCTTATGGATTTAATCCACAATATTTTTTTAAAAGATTTTATTTATTTATTTGAGAGAGAGAATGAGATAGAGAGAGCATGAGAGAGGGGAGGGTCAGAGGGAGAAGCAGACTCCCTACTGAGCAGGGAGCCCCATGCGGGACTCGATCCAGGGACTCCAGGATCATGACCTGAGCCGAAGGCAGTCGCTTAACCAACTGAGCCACCCAGGCGCCCTTTAATCCACAATATTAACATTCACCATCATTATCTTAATTCTAGAAATCAACAAAATGACAAAATCTGATTTATATGGCTGTCAGTTTGTGTACAGCATATACTATTATGTATTATTTCCACCCTATACGTATCATTGACATAAATAATTTCAAATGCATATGTAATACTAAAATTAGCAAAATAATTAGGAAGTCTTGAGCTTTGAATATATGTTACTTTTGGGTTTAACATAATTTATTTAATTAAAAGTTTCTATAATTTAATTTTTTAATATGACAATTTTAATAATTAGATTTCCAAATTCCTAAAAATTTAACAACTGGCTTTTGCAAGCCACTGTGAGTAGGCTTCAGCATACCTCTGATTATTAATGTAAGGAAACTGAGTAATCCAAGTGGTTGATTTATCCTGTCTTAAAGAAAATAAATTGCCGGTCATAATTCAAACGCAGATCTCTTCAATTCCAGCTGGTACTCTTGCCCAACCTCTATATTACCTGCCTACCCTGCTCATCTGTACGATAGTAATGATATCTTACTTATATATTGCTTTAAATTTTTTTCAATCGTATTTATGTGTGAAGTTTCACTCTTGTAATTTGAATTTTGTGTCCTTTTTCATCCAAACATCTCCTTTAACATCTGGGTTGTTTGTTTGTTTTTTAGCATAAGTAAATTCTCAAAATTTTGTTACTTGACAAAAAGAAGTTAAATTAACTTAAAGCCAACTGGTGTCTAACTTCAAGCCAACATTTAGAAATTAAAGTTAACTTTTGGTCTCCCACAGAAATAATGTTTTATTTTAAGATGCATTCTAATTCTAGAATTCTCTTAGAGTTATGCATTAAATATTTTTCTAAATGGGCAGCAAGATTATGTAATCTAGAACAAAAGTCACTTTACAAAAAAAAATGACCTGTCATCACAAAATTCATCCCAGCAATAGAAGAGGGAAATGAAAGGTGAAAAAGAAAAATGAAAACAAACTAAAAAGTGATGTAAAAGAGAATTCAGTTTTTTCTCAACTGAAGAGAATTTAATTCTTATTTTTCTAAAGTTCTTATGAATTTTAAAAATAACAAAATTTCCAGTGAAAAAGCATTTAAGCCTTATTTATACAACTTTGCTTCTTCCTTTCTCACTTATTTGAAATGAAAAATAAAAACTTTCTGAATGGTAATGGTAAGTGTAAAATTTTATTTGCACTTTTAACTGGTTGTGGAAAGTTATCTTGGTAAATATATTGTAAATTTGAATTAAAAAAAAATGGGAGATATTTTGGCATCTACTTTGAAGGAAACTAACCAAGAGCTATTCTTAACAGTGTTTGATGGTTAGCAAACGGAACTAAATTACAGCACCCCAATATAACCATGACTCATTTGAACTATATTATACAGTCCCTTAAAATTAAAAATATTTGAGACAACATGGATGGACCTAGAAGGTATTATGCTAAGTAAAATAAGTCAGACTGAAAAAGAAAAATACCATGTAATTCCACTCATAAATGGAATTTTTTTAATAAACAAAATCTTAAAAAATGAATAAACAAAGAGCAGAATCAGAACTATAAATATGAAGAACAAACTTATGGTTGCCAGAGAGATGGGGGGTTGGACACAATGGGTGAAGGGGAAAAGGAGATACAGGCTTCCAATTATGAAATGAGTAAGTCACGGGAATAAAAAGCAGAGCATAAGGAGCACAATCAATGATATTGTAATGATGTAATGGCACAGATGGTAGCCATACTTGGGGTGAACATAGCATAATGTGTAAGCTTGTCAAATCGCTAAATTGTACACCTGAAACTAATGTAGCATTGTGTGTCAACTACACTCAAATAAAAATAAATAAATATATTTTTAAAAAGTAATACTGAACAATAGCTAAATATTAGAGTGGGATTAGGAGTGACCCTAAATATTAGAAGATTACGTGCTGTATGTAATATTATGTGAGAAACACTGAAAGTTTCCCACCCACCATTTAAAAATATCCCTAGTCATCAACAGTCTACCATGGTTGCCCAAATTCCCATATTAGTCTTGTAGGTATTTCAAGAGATGGCACATCCACATCTACCGAATTGTTATCATCCATTAACATCTCACAGAAATGACTTTATCACATTAGCTAGTCACTTTCAAGAAACTATTTAGGAAATTCAAGTTATGAAGTAATTGGAGTAAAGTTAGATTTGTGAAAAATTGCCAGCATTAGGGAAAAACCACAGCGAGGGGTTATGGGAGACTTGCGACATGATAAGTGGTCCAAATATAAATGGGGCAACACTAAAATGGTACCTTATGTAGAAATTTTGTTTCCCTGGGAAGAAACAGATAATAAAAGGAAAGAAGAATTTAGGTCTTTTATAGTTTTCATTTCATTCAATTTAAGTAAAATGCCATTAGTTCATAACTCAACTGCTTAAAATTTTATTTTTATTCAGCTAGAGATTTTTATTTTTCTAAATTTTTGTTTTGTTAAGTCAATGCAATTAAAATTATGGATATTTAAAACATTCCATTTTCAAGTACTAGAATAAAAATCAGCAATTAATTTTAGTTTCAGTTTGGCTATTACCTGAACTTGATTTCAGTGAATAAGGTCCTTAGCCCCTCTGAATTTGTCCCTTTTTCAACAAAATGAAGATTTTTACTAAATAAACTCTATGATACTTTCCTATTTTTCTCTCCTACCTTTATGGATTATAATCAGAAAATCTCAGGCATAATTTCATTTCAATAATAAATACTTCAACATATGCCTCTAAAAAACAAAGGTTTTTTTCACACCTCATTGCAGTGCAATTATCACAATAAAGTCTCAACATTGTCTAATATCCAGTTAACATCCAAATTTCCCCTATTGTCTCATAATTTATTGTTTATAGTTGATAGGTGCATGGAGTGCAAAAGCTATTAGGTCTTTCCTGAATCTATGTATCCTCCCACCCCCTTATTTTCTTTCTTTTTCCCCCAATGCACTTGCTTAAGAAGCAGAGGTTTCTCGATAGAATTTTTCACAGGCTGGCTTTTGTTGTTGGGATCCCCTTGGTATCATCCAGGAAGTCTCTCTATCTCCTCTCCTATGAGCTGATAATAAGGTCTTGAGGCTTGATAAAAAAATAATGTTCAATATTTTGGCAAGATTACCTCACAAGTGGTGATGTGTACTTTCTATTGTGCATACTGTTTTGGCTGTTAAGATTGATCAGGGTGGGGCTTTTGGGTGGCTCAGTTGGTTAAGCATCTGCCTTAGGCTCAGGTCATGATCCCAAAATCCTGGGATCTAGTCTAGCATCGGGCTCCTTGCTCAGCAGGGAGTCTGCTTCTCCCTCTTCCCCACCCCTGCTTGTGCTCTCTCTCTCTCTTTCACTCTCACTCTCTCAAATAAATGAATAAAATCTTTAAAAAAAAAAAAAAAAGGATTGATCAGGGTGTTATCCTAAACCATCCATTTAAAAATTCTCACCAGCTTTTCACCTGTTTTAGCACTTATTGATGATCATCCCTAGATACATTTTTTTAATTAGGGATAGTAAAAGGATGATATCTTGATTTTATCATTTTCCCACACTTATTAGTTGGAATCCTTCCTTAAAGAAAACCTCCCAACTTCCAGTTTCTGGTCCAACATGTAGGGAGCTTAGAAGTCAGCACTATCAACTATCAACAAGTAAACCAAACTATCAACAAGTAAAACATTTAAACAGACTGAAAATCAACTCCTCTTGGATCTAATAAAGAAGTGAAGTCACAGGGCAAACTGTCCTTAAAATTGGAGAGACAGACAGATGGATACAGAGAACCACTACTTATGAAAGCAGAAAACTCTGTGGGAACCAGTATCGGGGTAGGAAAATCTGAACTGTAATTGACAAATTACTGGAGGCTAAGCATGGACAACTCTGAGAGTTAAAAACTCCAAAAAGTCCCAGTCTTGGCAAGGGGTGACCACACTTTTCTGAGTTTTACCTCCAGCAGTTTTAGCAGATTCTCACAGTGAAAATCAGAGAAAAAAAAAAAAAAATCCCCTCATGTTCTAGCAAGAGGAGAGGAAAAGAACCATTTTGAAATACATCAGAGTATTCCATTTTTGTTAACAAGGCCTGACCTCAGGAGACACTGTTCTACTAGAGGTTAAACTGCTGGGGTTTTACCAGAGCCTAACGAACCTGGGAGAATAGAAATACCCAACTCCAGCCCACTCTAGGTCATTCTTTCTCACTAAGGGGTGGTGGTGGTGAGAAACACTGGTGACATTCACAGTCCAAGTGTACACCCTCACTAAAAGACAGAGACTTAATTATAGGACTACAAAACATTTCCCCTGCCTCCAAACCTTACCACTACATTAGGACTATTTACCACAGTTTCTTTTACCCAGTAAATCATGTCCACCTTTCCACAACAACAACAACAACAACAAATCACAAGGCATACTTAAAGACAAAAACCAAACGAATAAAGAGAACACAAAAAAATAATTTGAAGATACTGCAACAGAAGCATCTGAACCAGAGTCAGATATGGCAAAAATACTGGAATTATCAGGCCAGGAATTTTTAAAAAATGATTAGTATGCTATAGGCTTTAATAAAAAAAAATAGACCACATGCAAAAGCAGAGGAATAATGTAAGCAGAGAGATGGAATTTCTAGGAAAGAATCAGAAAGAAACACCAGAAAAAAAACCACTGTAATAGAAATGAAGAATGCCTTTGATGGGCTCATTAGTAGGCTGGACACAGATGAGGAAAGAATTTTGGAGTTTCAGGGTATGACAACAGAAACTTCAAAGAGTGAAAACAGGGATGCCTGGGTGGCTTAGTTGTTGAATGTCTGTCTTTTGCTCAGGCTATGATCCCAGGGTCCTGAGATCAAGTCCCACATTGGGCTCCTTGTTCAGCAGGGATCCTGCTTCTCCCTCTGCCTGCCACTCCACCTGCTTGTGCTCTCTGTCTCTCTCTCTCTGACAAATGAATAAATAAAATCTTTAAAAATAATAAAAAATAAAAGCTCTTTAAAAAAATAAAAAGTGAAAACAAAGACAAAGACTAAAAAAATAAAGCATAATATCAGGAATTATTGGGTAACTAATAGATAAAAGTTAATTCAAAGTAATAAAAACAATCTATTTAAATATGTATGCTCACATATATATATACACATATATAAACATATGCTTTTATACATATACTCACATATGCTTACATATAGTTGTGTATAAGTGAAATAAATGACAGCAATGATGCAAGAGATGGGTTGGAAGAATTAGGAATATTTTATTTTATAAGGTACTTTCACTACCCATGAAGCAGTACAGTGTTATTTGTTTTTGTTTTTGTTTTAAAGATTTTATTTCTTTATTTGACAGAGAGAGAGAGCACAAGCAGGGGGAGTGGCAGGCAGAGGCAGAGAGAGAAAAAGGCTCCCCGCAGAGCAAGGGAAGCCTGATGTGGGACTCCATCCCAGGACCCCAGGATCATGACCTGAGCTGAAGGCAGTCACTTAACCAACTGAGCCACCCAGGCACCCAGTACAGTGTTATTTGAAAATGGACTTAGAAAAAAAAAAAAAAAAAGAAAAGAAAATGGACTTAGATTAGTTGTAAATATATTTTGTAAACTATAGTCCAACCACTAAAAAAGTGGGAGGAAAAAGGAGTATAACTGATATGCTTAAGAAAGAAGAGAAAATGGAATTGTATAAAATGCTCGGTTAAAACCACAAAAGGCAGAAAAAAATGTAGAAGGTAAAAATGGGAACAAAGAACAAGGGCAACACATAGAAAACAAACAAATATGGTAGATATTAATCCAACTATATCAATAATCGCTTTAACATCCATGGTCTAAATACACCAGTTAAAAGACAGATTGCTAGAATGGACCAAAAAACAACATTCAACTAGGGTGCCTGGGTGGCAGAGTTGGTTAAGCATCTGACTCTTGGTTTCAGCTCAGGTCATGATTTCAGGGTCATGATCTCAAGGTCATGAGATCAAGCTTTGTGTTGAGCTCCGCACTCAGCAGAATCTGCTTAAGATTCTCTCCTCATCGCCCTCTGCCCCTCCCCCATTCTCTAAAATAAATAAATAAATCTTTTTTAAAAAAACAAAATTCAACTATGCTGTCTACAACAAACCCACTTTAAATATAAAAACAAATATAGATTAAAAATTAAGGAATAAAGAGATACCATAATTACCTAATCAAAAGAATGTGGGAGTAGCTATATATATTCCAAACAGAGCAGATTTCAGAGCAAGGAAAGTTATCAAAGATAAAGAGGGACAATACATAATGATAAAGGGGTCAGTACTCTAAGAAGACAACAATTCTTGATACGCATGCACCTAACTACACAGCATTAAAATATGTGAGACAAAAACTGATAATAGATGCATAGAAGAAATAGACGAATCTATTATCATATTTAGACATTTTAACACCCTTGTATCAGAAATGGGCAGATCCAGCAGGTAGAAATTCAGTAAGATATAGTTGAATCCAACAATATCATCAATCAACTGAATATAATTGACATATATAGACTACTTCATCCAGCAATAACAAATTATTCTTCTCAAGGTCACTTCGAATATCCACCAAGATAGAACACATTTTGGGCTGTAAGACACATCTTAACAAATTTAAAAAATAAAAATTATACAATGTCTATTCTCTGACCACAATGGAATTAAACTGGAAATCAATAACAGAAAGACAGCTGGCAAGTCCCCAAATATTTGCAGATTAAATAATACACATCTAAATAGTACATAAGTAAAAGAAGAAACCTCAAGACAAATTTTAAAATATTTTGAATTAAATGAAAATGAAAACATAACCTATCAAAATTTGTAAGATGCAGAAAAAGGAGTACTCAGAGGAAATTTTTTTAGCTTTGAATGCATTTATGAGAAAGAAGAAAGATCTGAAATCAGTAATCTAAGATTCCACCAGAGGAAACTAGAAAAAGAAGGGAAGATTAAGTTCAAAGTAAGCAGGAGAAAGAAGAAAGAAAGAAAGAAAGAAAGAAAGAAAGAAAGAAAGAA
>NW_023270377.1:72308935-72388609 GCF_011800145.1 Mirounga leonina | reverse complement strand
AAGGAAGGAAGGAAGGAAGGAAGGAAGGAAGGAAGGAAGGAAGGAAGACAAAAGAAAGAAAGAAAAAAGAAAAAAGAAAGAGAAAGAAAGAAAGAAAGAAGAAGGAAGGAAGGAAGGGAAAAGAAAAGAGAAGAGAAGAAAAGAGGGAAGGAAGGGAAAGAAAGAGAGAGAGAGGGAGGGAGGGAGGAGGAAGAAAGGAAGGGAGAGAGAGAGGAAGGAAGGAAGGAAGGAGGAAAGGAAGAGAGGGAGGAAAGGAGGGAGGGAGGGAAGAAGGAAGAAAGAAAGAATTAAAATTAGAGCAGAATTTAATGAAGTTGAAAGAAATCAATAGAGAAAAATCAACAAAGCAAAAATCTGGTGCTTTCAAAAGATTGATAAAATTGATAAACCTCTAGCCAGGCTAACTAAAAAAAAAAAGAGAGAGAGAGAGAGATGACACAAATTAGTAACATTAGAAATAAAGAGGACACATCAGTATAACTCATATGGTCATTAAAAGGATAAGAGAATACTATGAACATCTTTATGTCCAGAAATTTGTAACTTAGTCAAAATGAAAAATTCCTTGAAAGACAAAATCTGCCAAAGCTCACATGGGAAGAAATAAGTAATCTAGCAATCTATATCTATTAAAAGAATTGAATCAATATTTAATAGCCTTATAAAACAGAAAGTACCAGGGAGGCCAGCATTACCTTAATACCAAACTCAAACAAAGACATTACAAAAAAATTATAGGCCAGTATCCAAACACTGATGCAATAGTCCTCAACAAAATATTAGCAAATAAATCAACAATGTCTAAAAAGAATTATAAAGCACAACCAAATGGGATTTATTCCAGGTATACAAGTCTGGCCCAACATTTTAAAATCAATTAATGCAATCACATCTATAGGCTAAAGAAGAAAAACTACATGGTCATATCAATAGAAGTAGAAAATGCATTTCACAAAATCCAAAATCCATTTCTGATAAAAACTCTCGCCAAACCAGGAATAGAAGGGAACTTCCTCAACTTGATAGAGAACATCTATTAAAAAAAAAAAAAACCCTACAGCTAATAACATATCAATGGTGAGAAACTTGAAACTTTCTAACTAACTGCTTTTCAACATCATACTGGAAGTCTTAGCTAATGCAACAAGACAAGAAAAGAAAAGAAAATATTTAGAGATTGGGAAGAAAGAAAAACTCTTTTTGCTTACAGATTACATAATTGTCTATGTAGAAACTCTGAAAGAATTGGTGAAAAAAGTCCTGGACTGACAATACCTAATTTTAAGACTTAACTATAAAGCCATAATAACCAAGACAGCATGATACTGGTGAAAGAACAGATGAATAATAGATTAATAGAACATAAGGGAGAGCCCAGAAATAGACTCAACGTCACTTTGACAAAGGAACAAAGCCAATACAATGAAGCAAAGATAGTTGTTGCAACAAATGGTGCTAGAACAACTGGACATCTATATGCAAAAAAAAAAAAAGAATCTAAACACAAACCTTACACCCTTAACAAAAATTAACACAAAATGGATCATTGTTCTAAATGTAAAATGCAAAACTATAAAACTCCTAGAAGATAACATAGGAGAGTTGGGGCGCCTGGGTGGCTCAGTCGTTAAGCGTCTGCCTTCGGCTCGGGTCATGATCCCAGGGTCCTGGGATCGAGTCCCACGTCCGGGCTCCCTGCTCAGCGGGAAGCCTGCTTCTCCCTCTCCCACTCCCCTTGCTTGTGTTCCCTCTCTTCTGTGTCTCTCTGTCAGATAAATAAATAAAATCTTTAAAAAAAAAAAAAAGAAGAAGAAGATAACATAGGAGAAAACCTAAATGGTCTTGGGTATGGCAGTGAGGTTTCAAATACAACACCAAAGGCACAATCCATGAAAGAAATAATTGATAACCTGGACTTAATTAAAATTAAGAACTTTTGCTCCATAAAAGACAATGTCAAGAGAATGAGGGGAAACAACCCACAGACTGGGAAAAAATACTTGCAAAATACACATCTGATAAAGAACTGTTATCCAAAACATACAAAGAGCTTTTAAAACTCAACAATAAGAAAATGAACAACTCAAATTAAAAATGGACCTGAATAGGTACCTCACCAGTGACGTCAAGTAAGTATGTGGAAAGATACTCACCATCATATGTCATTAGGAAATACAAATTAAAATGACAGTGAGATACAACAACACACCTATTAGAATGGCCAAAATCCAGAACAGTGACAACACCAGATGCTGGAGAGGATATGCAGCAACATGAGCTCTCATTTATTGTTATTCAGAATGCAAAAATGATAGTCACTTTGGAGGACAGTTTGGTAGTTTCTTACAAAACTAAACACTCCTACCATATGATCCCACAATCATGCTTCTTGACATTTATCCAAAATAGCTAAAAACTTGTGTCCACACAGAAACCTGCACACAGATGTTTACAAGAAGTTTTATTCATAATTGCCAAAACTTGGAAGGGGCCAGGTTGTCCTTCAGTAGATGAATGGATAAATATAGTACATCCAGACAATGGAATTTTATTCACTACTAAAAGGAATGAACTCTTAAGCCATGAAAAGACATGGAAGAACCTTACATTCATATTATTAAATTAAAGAAGCCAATATTCCAACTATATGATATTCTGGAAAAGACAAAACTACAGAGACAGGGAAAAAAATCAAGTGGTTGCTAGGGGTTATAGGGGAGGGAGAGATAATTAGACAGAAAACAGAGGGTTTTTTAGGGCAACAAAACTATTCTGTATGATACAACAGTGTTGACTATATGTCATTATAATATTTGTCAAAACCCATAGACTGTACCATACCAAAAGTGAACCTTCATGTAAACTGTGAACTTCAGGTGAGGATGCATCGATGTAGATTCATCAGTTGAAATAAATGTACCACTGTGATGGGGAATACTGATAATGGGGGAATTTTGGAGGGGTGACAGGGGTGGAGGGTAGTAATGGAAACTCTGTACTTTTTGCTCAATTTTACTGTGAACCTAAAACTGCTCTAAAAAACAAAATTTGTTAATTTTTAAAAAGATACATACAAAAAAAAAAGGCAAAGAAAACTTTCCTTCATCAACTATTCAGTTACCCTGAGATAGAATTCATACAAAAAGTCAAGATGGCAAGATGGCAGAAGACATGAACAGACATTTCTCCAGAGAAGACATACACATGGCCAACAAATGAAAAAATATTCAACATCACTTGGCATCAGGGAAATACAAATCAAAACCACAATGAGATACTACCTCACACCAAATGACTAAATGGTGTCAAAATGACTAAAATTAACAAGTCAGGAAAAAACAAATGTTGGTGAGAATGTGGAGAAAGGAAGGGGAACCCTGTAACACTATCAGTGGGAATGCAAGCTGATACAGCCGCTCTGGAAGACAGTATGGAGGTTCCTCAAGAAATTGCAAATAGAGCTACCCTACAACCCAGGAACTGCACTACTAGGTATTTACCCCAAAGACACTAATGTAGTAATCCAAAGGGGCACCTGCACCCCAATGTTTTTAGCAGCAATGTCCACAATAGCCAAACTATGGAAAGAGCTGAGATGTCCATTGACAGATGAATGGATAAAGATGTATATATATATGCACACACACAATGGAATACTACTCAGCCATCAGAAAGGATGAAATCTTACCATTTACATCAACGTGGATGGAACTGGAGGGTATTATGCCGAGCAAAATAAGTCAATCAGAGAAACACAATTATCATATGATTTCATGCATATGAGGAATAAAAGAAACAGTGCAGAAAAATATAGGGGAAAGGAGGGAAAAACGAAATGGGAAGAAATCAGAGAGGGAGAAAAACCATGAGAGACTCTTAACTATGAGAAAGAAACTGAAGGTTGCTGGAGGCGAGGTGGGTGGGGGGATGGGGTAACTGGGTGAGGGGCATTAAAGAGAGTGATATGATGAGCACTGGGTGTTATATGCAACTGATGAATTAGTGAATTCTGTACCTGAAAATGATCTATGTGTTGGTTAACTGAATTTAAATTTTAAAAAAAGTCAAGATAAACAAACGTGTTCTTTTCCATTATTTACCAGTTAGAATAATGAGGTATTCCCCCACATTTTCCAAAAGTTCACTGATCTTTAAATACTAACTTGAAAAATAGGAGCAAGGATACATAGAAGACATAGTCCACATCCTTACTTTGCAACCAGGCACATAAAACTTTTTAAAACTCATAATCATCTTTTACAACTATAGATTTAGAACAATTTGTTATGTGTATGCAAAGCAGTTGATAGAAGGGTACAGTGAGATAGAATATGTTAGGAGTCAAAACACCTACATTCAAAATGCTAGTGGTACTACCTGGTCAGATGACCTTGAGACTGTGTCTTAACCTCTCTTCACTTCCTCCATATGTAAGTGGCACAGTAATACCTACTTTATTATGATAAAGATTAGACACAATGCATCTAAAATGTTGGTGTTTGACAATATATATATATTTTATATTATATATATTATATATATAAAATCACATAAGACTTCCATTTATGATACAAAACCATGGGATAATCCACTTCATTTTCCCTGCCTCTGGAAAAGCAACTTTTGGAACAACCTAAAGGAGAGTTGTCTAGATAAGTTTCTAGATTATCAAGATAACAGTAGCAAACCTCTCTACACTGTTGTAACAACACAGAAATATCCTCTGGACATTGCCAAACATTCAGAGATGGGGGAGCAAGGCAAAGTTACTCCTGCCATAAAGTAATAGTGACCTTCAAAAGGTAAAAGATGAAATCATCTTGACCTTTTTTTTAGAAAAACTGCCCTTATATTTGAGAGCACTGCCCACTGTCTTTGTGGTCCTCTGAAACTTCCCCTAGTTTTCAATTATCTGAAAATGTAAGTGATAAAAGGCTGAGTATTAAGTTCTTTTGAACCTTTATAATCACATTTACATATCCCATTGTTCTACTGTTAGCAATGTTTTATAGTCATAACAATACTATGAACACTAAATATGTTCAAATTTAATTCTTTCTCTAAACATTGACTATAATCTTTAAAAATAAGATGATGCAAAAATCTTTCAAATAATCACTTTAAATAGCAAATCAGAAAATTTTCATGCTATATTTTGATGTTTTTAAGGGATAGATTGAAGATTACATAAATCAATCAGTTCCCCATAAGACATCAGCAAACATGCGAAGTCTTCAAGCGAGGGCCTTCTAGGAACCCTAAAAATAATACATCTTCTTTTAGTCTAGACTCACCTACAAGACCCCATGAAGGCCTCTACCTATCATCACCTTACATACCAGGAATGACAAGCTTGGTCTGAATAAAAACTTCTTTTGACGAAACTTGCAGCAAGCTGTTCACCAGAATTTCTAACAAATAAGCCCTTCTGTTCACTTGTTAAGGTCATAATCAACAAGAAGCCAAAATAAAAATGCTATTAATCCACTAGGTTATTTAATCCCTGAAGAAAAGAAAGATTGGGTCGCTGATTTGGCAAAGTGTTCACCAATGGCTTAAAATGGGACATATAGCAAAAAGCAAAATTATTTTTTTCTAAAAGTCAATTTCTAATATCATGCTATGTGGTTAAACATTTTAATGTTCATGTCAAAGGTAAACTTATAAGCTATTGTTCATGGCTTTGTCATAAAAGAAAATGACTTCTAGTAGGAAAAAACACACATTTAAATTAGTATTTCCCAAAATTTAGTTTGTTAGATTTATTAACTATTAGTATTTACTCAATATAAATCTGTCCTCATAGACCAACTACAAGGAGGCATCAAACCAATCTAAATCCATCCATTTAGTAGATTTGAGAAAGTAAGGGAGAAGGAAGAAAGAGATTGGAAGAAATGGATTTAAAATGCACTTTGACTCATTTTCTAGTCACCACACCCCCCAAAATGACTATACCTAAGAAGGAAGAAAAAAATGTAATTTTCTTTCTAATCTTTGCAGGAACTTTTTAGATACTTACAAGCATTTCCTATTGAAAAGATAAGCCTTTGTAAGCAAGAAAATTCTTGAAGAGAATCATCCTGCTTTAGCTATCACTTTAATATTACTGTTAATAAAAATAGTAATTACAAATTGACACCATTAATTTGAGCAACTACTATATGCTACTGTGTGCTTTACATAATCTTCACAACATACTAATGAAGATGGGAATGTTATCTCTGTCTATAGATAAGAAAAATGAGAGCCATATTAAGCAAGTAACTTTTTCAAAGTAACATAGTCAGTATGCTCAAATTATTTTCCTTTCATGATTCATGTTTTGTGTGTGTGTGTCCTATCTGAGAAATCTCTGCTAAACATGAGGTAGAAAGATTTTTCTATGTTGGCTTATGGAAGTTATTTTAGCTTTAGGTCTTACATTTTAGAGCAATAATCCTTTTTTTTTTTTTTTTTTTGAGAGAGAGTGTGGAACCCCAGGGGCGGGGAGGGGGAGAGAGGAAGAGAGAGAGTCTCAAGTAGGCTCCACGTCCAGCATGGAGCCTGACATGGGGCTCAATCTCATGACCCTGAGGTCATGACCTGAGCTAAAATCAAGAGTCAGACACTTAACTGACTGAGCCACCCAGGCGACCTGACCAATTTTTTTATATGATCTGAGATGGGTGTTGAATTTCATTATTTTGCATTTAGATCTGAGGTTTTTCAATCTCACAGGTTAAAAAGACTATTCATTCCCCATTCATTCCCTAACTTACCTTGGCACTTTTGTCAAACTCCAATTGACCATATATGTGTGGGTCTATTTATAGATTCAATTCTGTTCCATTATTCAATTTGTCTATCCTTAAATTAATACTACACTGTTTCATTTAGTGTAACTTTATGGTATGTTTTGAAATCAAGTAGTGTGAATCCTCCAAATGTGGGGATATTTTGATTGTTTGGGGTAACCTAAGTCTTTTTGATTTCCACATAAATTCTGAAATCAGCTTGTCAATTTCTAAAAAAAAATCAAAACCACAATGAGATACCACCTTACACCGGTCAGAATGGCTAAAATTAACAAGACAGGGAACAACAAAAGTTGGCAAGGATGTGGAGAAAGGGGGACACTCTTACACTGTTGGTGGGAATGCACGCTGGTACAGCCACTCTGGAAAACAGTATGGAGGGTCCTCAAAAAGTTAAAAATAGAACTACCCTATGACCCAGCAGTTGCTCTACTGGATATTTACCCCAAAGATTCAGATGTAGTGAAAAGAAGGGGCACCTGCACCCCAATGTTCATAGCAGCAATGTCCACAATAACGAAACTGTGGAAGGAGCCAAGATGTCCTTCAATGGATGAATGGGTAAAGAAGATGTGGTTCATATATACGATAGACTACTACTCAGCCATCAGAAAGGATGACTTTCTACCATTTACATAGACATGGATGGAACTAGAAGGTATTATGCTAAGTGAAATAAGTCAATCAGAGAAACACAATTATCATATGGTTTCACTCATATGTGGAACATAAGGAATAGTGCAGAGGACAATAGGAGAAGGGAGGGAAAACTGAATGGGAAGAAATCATTGAGGGAGAAAAACCATATAAGACTCTTGACTCCAGGAAACAAACTGAAGGCTGTGGAAAGGGAGGTAGATGAGGGGATGGAGTAACTGGGTGATGGGAATTAAAGAGGGCACATGAGGGCGCCTGGGTGGCTCAGTTGGTTAAGCAACTGCCTTCGGCTCAGGTCATGATCCTGGAGTCCTGGGATTGAGTCCCACATCGGGCTCCCTGCTCAGCAGGGAGTCTCCTTCTCCCTCTGACCCTCCCCCCTCTCATGCTCTCTCTATCTCATTCTCTCTCTCAAATAAATAAATAAAATTTAAAAAAAAGAGGGCACATGATATGATGAGCACTGGGTGTTATATTCAACTAATGAATCATTGAACATTATATCAAAAGCTAATGATGTACTATACCTTGGCTAATTGAATTTAAATTTTTTAAAAAGTGGGGAAAAAAAGCCTGCTGGGATTTTGATGAGAATTGACATTTTATCAAAATTGAATCTTCTGATCCATAAACACAGTGTTGCTTTCTAGTTATTTATGTCTTTATTAATTTCTCTCAATAATGTTTTATAGTTTTTCACTGTAATGGTCTTGCAAATATTTTTAAAAATTTTATTCTTAAGCATTTGATGTATTTTATGCTACATAAATGGTATTTTTTTACTTCAATTTCCAGTTGTTTGCTGCTTGTATATAGAAATACAATTAATTCTTGTATGTTAACTTTGTATCCTTTTCCATATTCATTAACATAATGTTCTGACCATTTCCTTTTTTAGGAAAGGAATCTTCCTTCTTTTAACACAATGAAGTACATGAATTGATGTTTAAATGGTTCAGGCAACCTTGTAATGCTGGGATAAATCCAAGCTGGTAATTATGTTCTATTATTTTTCTGTATTGCTAGATTTGATTTACTAATATTTTGTTGAAGATTTTTCTATCTATAATTATGAGATATTTTGGTCTATAATTTCTTATCTTCTGTCGTTCTATAATTTTTGTATCAAGATATGAGGGTAATATTGATTTCATAAAATGAGTTTAGAAGACTATCCTCTTATTTTCTGGAAGAATTTGTGAAATGTTGCTATGATTTCTTCACTAAGTGTTTAATAGAATTTACCAGTGAAGTCAAGTAGTCCTGGAGGTTTTTTGTTAAAAGATTTTTAACTACAAATACTATAAATTCAGTGTTTTTAATAAATACAGGACTATTCAAATTATATATTCCTTCTTGCATGACATTTGGCAGGTTCTATCTTCTAAGAATTTTTCCCTTTATCTAAGTTGTCAAATTTATAACCATAAAATTGCTCATAATATTTTCTTATTATTTTTTAAAATATCCTTTTAGGGTTTGTAGTAATGTAAGTTTTTCATTCCTGATATCTGTAATTTCTACATCATCTTCTTTTTCCTTGATCTGGCTAAATACTTATTCATTTTATTAATCTTTTCAAAGAACCAGGTTTTGGTTCCATTTCCATTATTAGCTTTATTTTGTCTATTTTATTGATTTTGTTCTTATCTTTATAATTTCCTTCCTTCTTTCCTTTATGTTTAGTTTTCTTTTGTTCTTATGGAGTCTTAAGTGGAAGATTAGATTATTGGAGTTAGTCCCTTTTTTCCTTTTCTTCTTTATTTTTAAATACAGCTTTATTGAGATGTACTTGAATATAACATTGTATAATTTTAAAGTATATGGTGTGATGGTTTGATACATATATATATTATGAAATACCACAATAAGGTTCATTAACACATCCTTAACCTCAAATAATTAACATTTTGTTATTATTGTGAGAACATTAAATCTCTCCTCTTAACAACTTTCAAATATCTAACACAGTATTGTTAACTATAGTCACCATGCTGTACATTATATTTCCAGAAATATCCTGTGACCAAAATTTCCTTATTACTCCCACCCTTCATTTTCTTTATTTGGTCACCCATCAATGGACACTAGGTTATTTCCCTGTGTTGGCTGTTATAAATAATGCCACAATAAACACGGTTATACAGATTTCTCTTCAAAATAGTGATTTCATATTCCTTAGCTATATTCTCAGAAATGTGATTGCTGGATCATATGGTAGCTCTATTTTTAATTTTTTGAGAAAACTCCACACTGTTTTTCACACTGGGTATACGATTAACATTTCTATCAACAGTGCACAAGGGTTCCCTTTTCTCCTGTCCCTACCAGCATGTGTTATCTCTTGTCTTTTTGATAATAGCTATTCTAGTAGATGTGAGATGGTATCTTATTGTGGTTTTGATTTGCATATTTCTGATGGTTAGTGATGTTGAGCATCTTTTCATGTACAATTTGGCCATTTTGATGTTTTCTTTGGAAAACATGTCTATTTAGTTCTGTCTATTTTTTAATCATATTGTTTGGGTTTTCTGCTATTGAGTTGTATGGATTCCTTATATATTTTGGATATTAACCCCTAATCAAAAATATAGTTTGCACTGTGGAAAGAGCCAAGATGTCCATCGACAGATGAATTGATAAAGAAGATGTGGTATATATATATACAATGGATTATGCAGCCATCAAAAGGAATGAGATCTTGCCATTTGCAACAACGTGGATAGAACTGAAATAAGTCAATCAGAGAACTGAAATAAGTCAATCAGAGAAAGACATGTATCATATGACCTCACTGATATGAGGAATTCTTAATCTCAGGAAACAAACTGAGAGTTGCTAGAGTGGGGGAGGTGGGGTGGGAGGGATGGGGTGGCTAGGTGATAGACACTGGGGAGGGTATGTGCTCTGGTAAGTGCTGTGAATTGTGCAAGACTGTTGAATCACAGATCTGTACCTCTGAAACAAATAATGCAATATATGTTAAGAAAAAAAAGAAGAAGAAGAAGATAGCAGAAGGGGAAGAATGAAGGGGGGGAAAATCAGAGGGGGAGACGAACCATGAGAGACGATGGACTCTGATAATCAAACTGAGGGTTCTAGAGGGGAGGAGGGTGGGAGGATGGGTTAGCCTGGTGATGGGTATTAAAAAGGGCACATTCTGCATGGAGCACTGGGTGTTATGCACAAACAATGAATCATGGAACACTACATCAAAAACTAATGATGTAGTGTATGGTGATTAACATAACAATAAAAAATTTTTTAAATATGGTTTGCAAATATTTCTTTCATTCTATAGTTTGACTTTTCATTTTGTTGATTGTTCCTTTTGCTGTGCAGAAGATTTTTAGTTTGAAGTAGTCCCACTAGTTAATTTTTGGTTTTGTTGCTTGTGCTTTTGGTGTCATATCCAAAAAAAATAATTGTCTTTTTTTCTTTTCTAATAAAACCACTTGATGCTATACATTTGCAATTCAGCAGCTCTTTGGCTGCATCCCCCCAAATTTAATATGTCATACTTTTATTATCATTCAATCCAAAGTATTTTCTAATATACCTGTTATTTATTTTTTGACCTATGGGATATTTTGAAGTGCATTGTTTAATTTCCAAATATTTAGGGATTTTCCAAGTATCTTTCTGTATTAAATTCTAATTTGATTTATTTTGGTCTAAACATCATAAATTGTATGGTTTTATTTCTTTATCATTTGTGGCATTTTGACTGGCATTTTGAATGGCCCAGAAAATGTTCTTCATTACTGTTCCATATGCATTTAAAAAGGATGTATATTTTGTTATTGTTTGTTGAAATAGTCTATAAATGTCAGTGTGATAAAGATGGTTAATAGCACTGCCCAAGTCTTCTTACTGATTTTTTTTTTTTGTCTATATGAGCCATTTATGAAAAGAGAAATGCTGAAATCTCCAACTACAATTGTGGATGTCTCTTTATTCTTTCAGTTCTATCAGTTTTTTTCTCAAACATTTTGAAACTCTAGTTTTGAAGATTACATATTTAGAATTGTTAAAGTTCCTGGATTAAATGACCCCTTTATCATTATGTAACGTCCCTTTATATCTCTTGGAATGTTTCTTATTCTGAAGCTACTTTGTCTAACGCTAATATACCTGCTTCAACTTTATTTGATTAGTGTTTATATATCTTTTTCCATCATTTAACTTTGACTCTATCTATATCTTTATATTTAAAGTGAGTTTTTTGTAGACAGACCATAGGTGGATCTTGCTCTTGTTAATCCAATGTAATAATATCTAGTTGTTTTTTTTTTTTATTTATTACTTTTTTTTTTTAGAGAAAGAGAAAGCAAGTGGTGGGGAGGGGCAGAGGGAAAGGAAGAGAGAGAATTTCAAGCAGCCTCAACATTCAGCATTGAGCCCAATGCAGAGCTTCATCTCATGACCCTGAGATCATGACCTGAGCTGAAATCAAGAGTCAGACTGAGCCACCCAGGTGCCTCAATAATATCTAGCTTTTAAATGGCATGGTTGCACCATTTACATTTAATATAATGATCAATAGGGCTGTATTTAAATCTACCTTTTCCCTTTTTTTTTCTTTTCAAAGATTTATTTATTTATTTTAGAGAGAGAGAACAAGTCAGGGGGGAAGGGCAGGGGGAGAGGGAGAGAGAATCTCAAGCAGACTCCATGATGAGCACAGGGTCCAATGCAGGGCTTGATCCCAGGACCTGAGATCACAAGCTGAAACCAAGAATCAGATGCTTAACTGACTGCACCACCCAGGTGCCCCAAATCTACCTTTTTACTATTTGCTTTCTAAAATGTGCCATATATTCTTTATTATTTTTCTTTTTTTCTGTCTTCTTTTGGATTAAATGAGTATTTTCTGACTCAATTTTACTCCACTATAGGCCTATTAGTTATAGCCTTTTGTTTTCATTTTTAGTGCTTTCTCTAGGATTTACAATATACATCTTTATCTTCTCACCACATGTTTTCCAAAAATATATCATTTCAATATGTTTTAAGAACCATGCAATATTATCTCCTTCCACTAATTCCTTGCTATTGTTTTCATATTTTTTTAGCCTTATGTTATAAACACCACAATATACAGTTACTATTTTTGCTTTATACACTCAATTATCTTTTTAAAGTGTTTAAGACATGTATCATATGATCTCACTGATATGAGGAATTCTTAATTGTAGGAAAGAAACTGAGGGTTGCTGGAGTGGGGGGGGTGGGAGGGATGGGGTGACTGGGTGATAGACACTGCGGAGGGTATGTGCTCTGGTAAGTGCTGTGAATTGTGCAAGACTGTTGAATCTCAGATCTGTACCTCTGAAACAAATAATGCAATATATGTTAAGAAAAAAAAAAGAAGAAGAAGAAGAAGGTAGCGGGAGGGGAAGAATGAAGCGGGGGAAATTGGAGGGGTAGACGAACCATGAGAGACGATGGACTCTGAAAAACAAACAGGGTTCTAGAGGGGAGGGGGTGGGAGGATGGGTTAGCCTGGTGGTGGGTATTGAGGAGGGCACATTCTGCATGGAGCACTGGGTGTTATGCACAAACAATGAATCATGGAACACTTCATCTAAAACTAATGATGTAATGTATGGGGATTAACATAAGAATAAAAAAGAAAAAAAATAGAAAAAAGGCATTTTAACACCTTTTCATGTGTCTTGTTCAACATCATTCATCATCATGGAAATACAAATCAAAACCACAATGAAATACTATCTCACACCTGTCAGAATGGGTAAAATTAACAATGCAAGAAACAATATGTTTTGGTGAGTATATGGAGAAAAGGGAACCCTCTTGCACTGTTGATGGGAATGAAAACTGATGCATCCACTCAAAAACAATATGGAGTTTCCTTAAAGTTAAAAATAGCACTACCCTACAATCCAGCAATTACACTACTAGGTACAGACCCAAAGGATACAAACATACTAATTCAAAGGGGTACAGGCAGCCTGATGTTTATAGCAGCATTATCAACAATAGCCAAACTATGGAAAGAGCCCAAACGTCCATCAACTGATGAATGGATAAAGACGACGTAGTATATGTATACAATAGAATATTACTCAGCCACCAAAAAGAATGAAATCTTGCCATTTGCAGTGACATGGATGGAGCTAGAGCTTTGTATGATGCTAAGCAAAATAAATCAGTCAGAGAAAGACAAATATTATATGATTTCAGTCATATATGGAATTTAAGAAAGAAAACATGATCATATGGAAGGGGGAAAATAAAAAAAAAAAAACATAAGAGGGCGCCTGGGTGGCTCAGTTGGTTAAGCGACTGCCTTCGGCTCAGGTCATGATCCTGGAGTCCTGGGATCGAGTCCCGCATCGGGCTCCCTGCTCGGCGGGGAGTCTGCTTCTCCCTCTGAGCCTCCTCCCTCTCATGCTGTCTCTCATTCTCTCTCTCTCAAATAAATAAATAAAATCTTAAAAAAAAAAAAACATAAGAGACTCTTAAAGATAGAGAATAAACTGAGGATTGATGAAGGGAGGTGGATGGGGGATAGGCTAGATGGGTGATGGGATTTAAAGAAGGCATTTGTTATGATGAGCACTGGGTATTATATGTAAGTAATGAATCACTGAACTGTAGAGAATTTAAATAAAAATTTGAAAAGAGAAAGAAAAAAAAGAAAGGTCAATTTGCTTTACTCAGTCTACAGATTCAAATGTTAATCTTATTCAGAAACCATGCTCACAGACACATCCAATAATAATTTTAATAATAATAAAACTCAATAACAATAAATAATGTTTAACCAAATATCTGGGCATCTCATCACCCATTCAAATTGACACATAAAATTAACCATTGCACAATTGTTTTCTTCTTATGTGATTGTATGGTTGCCTCTTCATTTTGCTGTGCTCTATCAAAGGCAAATCTTTTGTGACCCTCCTCTCTTTGAAGAGGCTTGTCATCCTTTGAAATTCAGTGATCCTAGTTTCTTTGCAACCTCAGTTCTCTGATGAGAACAAATAAATTATGATTTTATAGGTGATCTCATATTTTTGTTGTTAAATTAAGAATAATCTTAATTTATTTTCACAATAAATGCTATTTATATCTTACTGTTGAAGAGTAGTAAAATAGCAATTATTTTTTTGAATTACATGTTTTAAATAAGTAAAAACTTAGCAGTTTCAACTTTGGTTTCATATTTTAAAAATACATTTTTTTAAAGGTCAGGATGCAAATATTCTCTGGAACCTTAAAAAATTCAAAGGTTCTTGGCACAGGGCCTGTAAATGTATTATAAATAAAATAATCTTACCCCTACCTCCTTTCCCAAGTACAAGGGTAGAAATAAAGGCAGGGAAGATGACAAAGCCAAAGCACTAGAAGCAGCAGCTCTGTAGTTCCTAAATCAAACAATTTATAAACTAAAACTAGTAGGAAAAAAAACACACTTTACATCCTAATAGGGAAAAGGGGAACTGTGTCATTAATGGATCATACATGTTTATAATTATTCAGATTCATATGAGCAAACACATGAAAAAAGAAAGTGTTTCTTTAAAAGAAAATACAGAAAAACATTCCTGTGGGAGGTGATAATAAATTGTTTCAAAATTACATAAACCTCATTAAGTATAAACCACGTAATATTCCCTTCACATTTGGAGAATTCCATTAAACAATTCAGAACATATATTTTCTCCAATATATGAACCATGTTCCCACCAGAATCTCCACCACCTTCAACTATTTGTTGTTCATGTTATGGGGGCTGGTGCCAAATTCAAATCTATAAGAATTAACCGAAGATAAGTACCTGAAAAAAAATTATTCTTCCCTCCCATCCCCAGTAGTATAGCCAAGAATGGCCTGAGCATGAAAATTATTAAAATTTCGATGCCTTAGAATTTTATGGAATCTCACTGAAGATTAAATTGTTTTATAGAATTTTTATTCCAAAAATCTATTTCAGCTTCTCTAAAAATTATTCAAACATTATTCATTAAGAAGTAACAGCATCAAGGAAATTTTGTGGGCAGTGGCCAACTTCCACTTGCTCTTCTCCCTCTGTTTTCCCTGTTAACAGGCAGTGGAAAGATGTCAGTGCAATTGGTATTCCCTAATGGGAAAATTCCCACTCATTCTAAACTGTTCAGCCGACTCAATACAGAACAAACTCATGGTCATGGGTCAGCGCCCACAGTTCTTTGCTGTTTGTCTTGTTATTTTTAAAACTATGATATATGATGATTGTCCTCTGAATTTCAATTTTCTGAAGACAATATTACAAATTTGTTTCAACTATTCTGATGTAGAAAGCTAATTAAGTAAACTAGTTCAGCAACTGATCACATTTCACTAATTTCAACCATCTGCCTCAACATTTGTTCCTATGTGCACCAGCTTTCATAGCTTCGTTTCTCTAATAGCAATTAATGAAACTGTTAATAAGCTACATATATCATACAATGTTGTAACAATTTACCAAAGGATAACATTATGAGATAAATTACATTTAACAATTGTAGAAAAATGACTCTGATTATCAAATGTTGTACAACATCAACCAGTTTTCTCCTTAACTCATGCTTCTCAATTAATTCCCTAATTAATTTAACACACATTTTATGTATAATTTTTAATTTTAAACTCTTGGTCAGATATGCCATCTATTTTTACATGCTGTCTGCTTATAGGAGACACATATTAATGAAACACAATCTCTGCACAAATTACTAAGCCTTGATTTTATTTTCATTTACATCCTGAAGTTCACTGTGTTTTTTCATAAGAATTACTTTCGGGGCACCTGGGTGGCTCAGATGGTTAAGCGTCTGCCTTCGGCTCAGGTCATGATCCCAGGGTCCTGGGATTGAGCCCCGCATCGGGCTCCCTGCTCCTTGGGAGCCTGCTTCTCCCTCTGCCTCTCTCTCTCTCTCTCTCTCTCTCTCTCTCTGTCTCTCATGAATAAATAAATAAAATCTTTAAAAAAAATTACTTTCAATTATCGTGGAATGCATAAAGAGGCAAACTATACCATTACCCAGGTTTTGTCCTATATTCAAAGAATAGTAAGTACATGCACAAATGCACATTTATATCATGATTCTATTTTTTTAAATGAGATTAATTTGTAAATACCTTGAATAAGACAGTGCACTGAAAAACAAAACATTAATGGCTTTGGAAAAGTAAGCCCTATCAAAGTAACTTAATCTTTTATAGTAGCTTGATGGCTCCAGTAACATTTGTACAAATGAAAAAACATAAAATATCATTTGACTTTGCCAAAGATTTGGGGTTTATTTTCATGGCGATTCAGAAAAAAAATCAAGAAAAATATATTAACATGCCTTTAATACTTTTTCATGAAATACACAATAAATGCTGAAAGTTCACCTCATCAATACTAAGTAGCCCTCTGTTTAGCCACTACTCTCATTCAAATATACACCCATACACATGTACTCACCCATACTCAAAACTGCACTCTTCTCTGTGGTGACCACCACCTTCTGTTCCCTACCCACAATTAAAATACTGTTATAGAGGGAAAAACCCTGGATATCATAACCTATCCAACACATTTTTACAAAGTTGCAAAATATAGGTAACCTTACATATTTCTCCTCCAATAAGTTGTTTGGATAGCATAAACCAAAGCCAAGAATTTTCAAGATGTTTTTATCAATTTATAGTGAATGATATGAACAAGAAAATATATCTGAAATCATAGTGGTAAAAATATATAGCAAGGTTCCAAATGAATAGAGTAAAAAGATAATTTGGAATCTTAATAAATCATAACATGGATATATTTATAGAATCATTCCCATCCTACGCTAAGCTATGTTCACCCTATGACTCAGGTTCATCAAGACTGGGCACAACTGAAGGACCAATTAAGTAGATTTGCCAAAATTCTGTTTACAAGAAGGATATAAAAACCTTTTGAGAAGCAACTCATTCTACCACCACTCAGATTATCTCTAGCTATATACCACTCAGGTAATCTCCAACTCAGTTCCATGAGTGTATATTTTATCTTATTTAACACATGAGAAGATTGAAGTTTAAAGAATTTTTGGTTAACATCATAAAAGTCAAAGTATGATCATTAAGTTATTTAGCTACTTGACTAGAGACATAACTCATATTGTCTGTACACAGCTCATCAGTCGTTCATAATCCTTCCCTGCTCTTAACTTGCAGATTATGTTTATCTTTCCCTGCCCCAAACTTAAAGCCAACCTACTGATAACACCTATACATACATCTCATGAAAAGTTACTTCCTAGATTTTGCTTGATATTATCATTTATAGAGATAAACAAGTACATATTAATATAGTTAAGTCTGGAATAAATGTTGAAGGACTAAAATGTAATGCTAAGCAGTCTTGGTTCTCCTGTCTTTTGCCTATTTTTATATAACTTAGCAATTCTTATGGAAACTACTGCTACTTTACTGTTGGTATATAGAGAGAATTTAAATAACCCAGAGAAGAATAATAAAAATAATTCAAAAATAGGAACTAAATTCTTGGAAGAATGATGAACAGGAATTGGGAGCCATACTAGAAAGATTAAGCTCAAAATGATAATATAAGGTAGTCCAGCCTCCTTTAAACCGAAGCATTTTTATTATATAAATATATTTAATTTTACAATTGTTTGGTTACCTAAAATAATCAGGTTGAAAATCCCCTAAAGTGAAGAGGCAGTGGAACTGAGAAGCACTATCCTTTCAATTCATAGACTAATCCCACCCCAGTTTAGAACTCACTGAAATTATTTTACCAGTAAATTACTTCATCAGTTGAGTCCATATAATTGCACTCCTTAAAATTAAAAAAAAAAAAAATCTTTTTTATCTTGCATTTCCTCCTAAGAAACATTCACTCTTAAGTCTTGTGCCTACAATGCCAAAAGCAAGGCATACTAATCACAATCCTGTAATTTCTCAATAACTCAAAAACAGAACTAAAATTATACACTATGCCCCAATGAAAGAAGCTGTGTATGGACCATAGGGAAAGAAAAATTCTCTCCCTTATGTCAAAAGAAAGAAAGGAAGGAATGAGGGGAGGGAAGGAAGAAGGAAAAAACATTTCATGATTATATATTATGCAAATTTCACATCCAAAGTCAAAATCCAATCTATCTGCATTTCACTAAGGACCAAGTCAATGATGAATGAGTAAGAATGCAATTGTGCCCAGTTCAAGGCAATATCACCACAGACAAGCCACAATGCATCTAATGGATTGAGTATTATGACCCAGGGCAATTTGTGTTTCAAAGGGCATAGCTCAAGTGCCTTCAATATTTATTCAACACATATGAGAGCTTTTAGGTTTCATTCACCATTTTCTAACATTTTCACAATCACAATCCTTCCATTGTTTGAAATATTCTACTCTTTTTTCCTTTCCTTTCTCTTTTGGAATTTTTCTCTCCTTTTTCTTTTTTTTTTTTATTATGTTATGTTAATCACCATACATTACATCATTAGTTTTTGATGTAGTATTCCATGATTCATTGTTTGCATATGACACCCAGTACTCCATGCAGAACGTGCCCTCTTTAATACCCATCACCAGGCTAACCCATCCTCCTACCCCCCTCCCCTCTAGAACCCTCAGTTTGTTTCTCAGAGTGCATCGTCTCTCATGGTTCATCTCCCCCTCCGATTTCCCCCCCTTCATTCTTCCCCTCCTGCTATCTCCTTTTAAAAATTTCTTTCTATTGCAAGAAACCTGTGGAGTGCTTCATGTTAATTTTCCATAAAAATTTACTATAAAAGACATACAATAGAAGACAAAGAGCCAACCCATTAAGACCACAATAAAGGGAAAAAATAAGCAATTCGGCACAACCTGAAATAGTTGCAATTTTTTTTTTAATGTGGCAAAAGGTGGCTGCCATATTTCAGCACCTACTTTAGTTGTGAACTCTCTTGCAGCCAAAGCAAAAAGAAGAAGATGAAAGTACTGGTTTCTACTGCTCTCACTATTCAGTCTTATGATGAAGGCTTCTGTGGTGAGGAGCAGAATACAAGCAGCCACAGCAATCATATTAAAGGTCCCTCAAATTACCTGGTCCTCTAGACATAACTGAGTCCTAGTTCTTTCTGGCTCCATTCCTCTTTCCTAAACTAACTTCTTAATCTTGACCTCCATAACCTGGGCAGTGGATAAAAATGGAGACCCACACCATAAAATTCAGCAAGTACCACTCATTGATTGGCAATGAGAAATCTGGTTTTAAAGATTTCATAGATCAGGATCTAACCCTACAGGCTTGCAATGAGTAAAAAACCTCAGACTCTGCCCCTTCCCTTTACCACAATTCCAAATATAGCCACTCATCAGTTATATTTCTTTGTGTTGGTGAGACACAGGAATTCAAAATTCATGACTTTCCTCATCAGCAATCTGCCAGTCATTTTCCAACCAAGCCTTCAAAGATTCAAGTGTATCATCTGGAAGACAAGTAGTAAAATATAATATGTCTAGCATTATTAGGAAGATCAACTATTTAGCATAAATTTTGAAACAAATCCCTTTAACAATATCACTCTTTGAAAACCACCTTTTTTTGAGAAAATTGCTTAACTTCTATAATGACAACTTCAGGGTTATCATTTTGATTATGAATTATTGAACCTAGGAATTCATGAGACATGCCTTGTTCTGGGTAAATTGTCCCTAATCTGCTTCTCCTTTACACAAGAAGTCCTCTAGCCTTCTTTGAAATCAGCTGTTATTTCTCATGGTTGTTATTATGTTACCACTTTTCATCTGCTCTCTGTATACAATTGTCTGTGTAAGATTTTGTAATCTTTTTTTTTTAAGATTTTATTTATTTATTTGAGAGAGAGAGAATGAGAGACAGAGAGAATGAGAGGGGGGAGGGTCAGAGGGAGAAGCGGGCTCCCTGCTCGCGGGACTTGATCCCAGGACTCCAGGATCATGACCTGAGCCGAAGGCAGTTGCTTAACCAACTGAGCCACCCAGGTGCCCCTGGGTAAGATTTTGAAAGTGTGCCAACCTCTTTTCTGGAAAAAGCTCTCCACTATCATTTATCTTTTAGAGTGGTTTTTTTCCTTTACTCCCTGGTTCATAATTTGGTTTCAGATTGTGGCCTAAATCTGCCTTCTGGACCCATTGGGGTTCCTGGTATTGTATATGTTATTGTTGCTTTCCCAGAGAGCATTATATGTTTAAAACAGATGGGCTTAGGTTACCATAAATAAGAGATAAGAACTTGCCAGGAGTTTAATATATAGCTTATTAGCCTTAGAGATATGTAAGGAGCCTTGAAATTTCATTCTCATAGGCATCTTGGGTTTCCAACTGAAAAATCCACTTAAATAAGAAAAAATGTATTCATTTCTCTCATGGTTAGCTCTGGCTCTTTAAACCAGGCCAACTCAAATACATGCACATACCACAAACCATTAACACATACCTTAAAAATCCACAAAGATTTACAGGTTTTCTCATTAGCCTCCTCTTACTTATTCCCAATCAATTCCTCATTTCATCTTTACTAAGCCCTAGTCTTCTCAATCTGTTACTCTTGACTTTATTTCTGCTTCTGGTATTTGAGTTTCAGCTTTTCCAGTGAGCTGCGATGTTCTGGCTTTTGACTCCATGGGTAACTTCTGGTAGAAATCCCTTGCTATGGCTCCATGATTTCTTTTAACATGGATTTCAATCACTTCAGGGGATTAAGTCTTCAGAAATTTAGTCAGAAACATGTGAACAGAAAGTTAGTAATTGCTTAATAAGAATATTTAACTCTTTTCAAAACCATGAAAATTGCCAACCTGCTGACTACTCAATAAGGGAACGCAACAGGATGTCAAGGAAACTTTTCCTATTGTTGTGGAAATTCTGCTGAAGCCCCACTCATGAAAATCATAGGCAGGAAGCATACTCACCTTCTGAAAAAAACAATCTGAAATACACCTATGCTAGATTTAAAATGGCAGAAACAATATAACGATTTTATCAATCACAATGACCGACTTCCTGCCTCTATAGAGTAGAAAATAAAATGGAAAGGGGATTTGAGATGGATCATGAATGGAGAGTGTTGTGTCATTCCTTTCCTTTTCCCGATATATAAAGAAGAGAAAGGAACTGCTTCCCACCCTTGAGCAAAGACAGATTAGAGTGCCTGAAATTCAGACAGACATTTAACTTTCCAGCTAAATATTTGCTAAACTAAGGAGATCTTAGGGAACCAGAAGTGAGTGATGTGATGAGGTGATTGGAGAGTTTGTAACGTGTCCCATGCAGACTGGGAACAATGATAAACAAAGAGATTGGAATCTGCTTCCTGCTTGGAAAATTTTGAAGGCAAGGATCTGGGTGGATTGTAAGAAGAGACAGTTCAGCTATGAGATCAACCTGTCCTTTTCAGCAGTTGGTGTACTTGGGAAGCCTAAGTCTCCTTAGGCCAAATGATCACTACTTAAAGTAGGTGGGTTTGAAGCAAGTCCATGGGATTCTGTCCAAGATGGCTACCTTCTGGGCTGAGGAGCCCCATTAGAAGTGGCTAAGTGAAATGTTCTCCTGGGGTCAGGAAGTGAAGGAGGTCAGGCAGAGTCAATACTGTGTTAGAGAACGGGGGCCGGCTCAGAGCAAACTGAGAGCCTGACATACCCTATTACCCTGACCTGGCAAAATCATCATGTGTTCTGGACAAGGGGCAGATGACTATTTGCCAGTGGTTTAATAATTTAGTATATTTAGTGTGAATTTCAGATGATAAATCATAATCTATTCTTAAATATAAGTCTTAAAAAAATCCATGATGGACTATGCTACAGAAACAGGTTTATGCTTAAAATAACACCAAAAAATCATGTGTTGGAGCATTCTGGCACAATTTGTACTATCAATATTCTATACCTGATATCGCTCTGAAGGCTGTACAGTGAAAAGAAAGAGAGAAATGTGCATATGAAAGCCCAAAGTCATTTTTAACATAATGAAATAGGGCCTTGATTTAATGTTACCCAATAGAGATATTTCAAGTAATAACTTAGACGTTTGAAAACAGATATTGAGGAGGATTCCTAGAAAACAATGTGGTAATCTTGGCAATACTCTCAAATTGGTAGACAATCACAACTAAATGGCAAGCACACAGCAGAAGTGGCCATCCTCATTCATCCACTGACGGACAGTGAAAAACTTTGGGATTTATGCCAGGATCAATCAAAATACTAAATGCGAATCTTCCTCTCCTTTCTAAAAATAGCATCTGATTTAATATAACAAACCCACTGACTACATGAAAAGACAATACAAATCTGACATTTTTTGAAGATTTTATTTATTTATTTGAGAGAGAGAGAGAGACAGAGATAGTGAGAACACGAGCGGGAAGGAGAGGGAGAAGCAGACTCCCCGCTGAGCAACCAGCCCGATGTGGGGCTCGATCCCAAGACCCCAGGATCATGACCTGAGCCGAAGGCAGCTGCTTAACTGACTGAGCCACCTAGGCACCCCTCAAATCTGACATTTTTAGGCAAAAATTAAAAACGATACTTCTGAAGCTAAAGTGGTATTCAGCTCTAAATCTGAAAACAGGAAGATAGAGATCAAAAAGTACATCCTTTAGAAGAAGGGGAAAGATTTTAAATTTAAACAAACGATTTGATCATGTGGTGAAATCTTCCATTATGAACCACATGTCTTCCAATACTTTCAAAATCTACTGTTTATTTTATAGGCACAATTCTGCCAAGTTTAGATCCTCCTCAAATGTCACGATTTTGATTTCTAAAATGATCTTGTTTAAATGTAGCAAGCTGCATCTTCTTGTCTTCAGTTTTTTAAGTTTATTTGAACTACTATGAATGATGTTTTGAAACAATATCTGGAATATCTGGAAAAGTGTCCAGATCATTTTGAAATTCACCTTAGAGTCAACATTCTGTAAAAAATAAGAGGGAATAACATAGGTTACCCACTTGGAGTTTTTTGTTTTGTTCAGGATTTAACTGAACAGAGGATCTTTCCAAACCCTAAATGTAGGGAGTTTCCTGTTCTTCCTGGTAAGAGAGGAGATTTTTTTAAAAGAAATTTTTTTATTATAATCATATTCTCATTTTCTTCTCTCATATTTCTCATCTGTCTACTAAACTTATAGAGGGTTGCTAGGTAATTAAAACATGCTTATATTTTCTGAGTCCTAGAAGCCACTTTAAAAATGTTTCAATGTTAGGGGTGCCTGGGTGGCTCAGTTGGTTAAGCGACTGCCTTCGGCTCAGGTCATGATCCTGGAGTCCCGGGATCGAGTCCCATATCGGGCTCCTTGCTTGGCGGGGAGTCTGCTTCTCCCTCTGACCCTCTCCCCTCTCATGTGCTCTTTCTCCCTCATTCTTTCTCTCAAATAAATAAATAAAATCTTTAAATAAAAAATAAGTAAATAAATAAATAAATAAATAAATAATGTTTCAATGTTAGAGGCAAATAATGTCAACTGCATCTTTAAATTAGCATGAGTGGAAAGTCAATGTTGTGATTATAATTCCAGATTCCATTCAGGCAGGTCTTGCCTTTCCTGCCCTGTTTGCCAATTAGAAATGTGTGGTAGGTTAGTGTGGCCCAGCTGAAGAAACACAATAAGGCATGCCTGGGATAAAAATGAACTGCAGAATGTAAAGCTGTTATGGTTTCTTTCCTCTCCAAAGATTGAGCAGGATACATCACACAGATGAGCGTCGAGGGACAGCCCCAATAGCCAACTGTCTCTCTGAATCCTTTATAACTAAGGAATGATTACTTTTCTACCATTGTGTCCAAATGATACAAGAAAAATACAGAAAAATAATTTTGCATGTGTTAGGTACCACCTACATCTGCCTACAGATCTTTATGACGCAGATTGAGAACAACCTGCATATGTCACTAGACAGAGGGGGTTGGAGTTCAGAGCACAAATCCCATTGGCAAGGATATATTTTAGTGGGTTGAATTACACCCATCTGATAAACAACATTTGGGATCACCACAGGGAGGGCTTGGAAAGAGAGAGCCTGCTCACGAGGAGATGCTGACACCTGGGAAGAAGCAGGGAGGAAGTGTGGCAGAACAAAACCCCATTTAACTATTGGTGATGGCTTCTCCAGCATGAGACTTGGCTGTCCGTTGCCATCTTGGAAGATGTTGTGTAGATATTGATATGCCCAGATAAAAGAAAAATAGGCTCCTTCTTCAAATAACTTCTTTCACTTATTCTTCAAATAACTCATAATACCTATAGGATTCTACTGCAAAAAAGACTATAAAAGAACAAAGTTCAGAGAATTTTAAAGTCTTCTGGGATAGAATCTTTTCACAAATTCAGTTGGATTAAAACTAATTCCACTTCTGAATCTAAGATTTTGCATTTGGCTAGGTGAGTTAGCTAAGATTTAACTCTGAAGTTTATTTCAGCCCCTACAGTGTGCCATATATATGAATGCAACTGATATTTTTTTCAATTGACCTCTTACACAGCTATCTTGCTAAATCAACTTACAAATTTTAATAAGTTATCAATAGATGGCTCTAATTTTTTGTTTATGCAATCATATTACCTAAAATACAACGACAATTGCATTTCTTCCCAATTGTCATAGATACTGTGGATGAATAAATGAAAAAAGAGAGAAAGGAAGGGTCTCCAGATACTTGAAGATCATAAAATGGTCTCCTGCTACAACATTCTTTGCTTCTTGAGTGGTAGAATGCACAGGGACTAGAGGTTTAAAACTGGGACCAATACAGTATCTAGAATATCCTGACATTAAATAAGGTAGATATTTTTATATTAAAATGAAATAAGAAACTCTCTTTAAAAAGAAAGGAAAGAGAATAATGTACATTTCTGCCAATTATAAAATTCTCTAAATTAAATTTCCAATAGCAACTTGTTATTATGTCACTGTCTTTTCATTTTAAAAATTATTATGTTTGAAAGAGGTGGAGGGAATTTTTGAAGAAAATGACATCTGTTATTTGACACAGCTCAGTTGTATAATTGATCATCCATAATTTCTCATAAGGAGTCCCGAAGATAATTCTCTATACTTTTAAACTTTGTGCTCTTGGCCTGAACTCTGAAAAATATTTCTATTAGCCTGGCCAAATATGCCCACTGCAAGCATTATAGACTGAGTTTCTCTACAAATACAACACATATTCCAGTCTATTTGAAAAGCATTTCCTCCCTTGAGAAAACAGTCATCTTTGTATGAATAAATTGATTAGTTAAGTCCATAGCACTCCAATTTTAAAGTAGCATGAAGAGCTGTATTTCAACACTCAAAGATGTGGAGTTTCTCAGTTAACTAGTGAGACACACTTCATAGCAGAACAAGACAAATATTCTGTGTGACTAGAAAGCTCCTCCAGCTAATGATTAAAAGGAAATAAAAAAATGGTGACCAAATATTTTATGTAACATGAAGGAAACAACAAAAGAGAAACCAAGTCTCTCTATTTGAGGGGCTTATGACATTTGGTGGTTATGGTGATACATCGTCCATATAAATGTCTATGTATAAACTGTCTGATTGCAAGGTGGGCCACTGTGTTCAAAATACTTTAAAAAGTATTATGGGTAGGGGTGCCTGGGCGGCTCAGTTGGTTAAGCATCTGCCTTCGGCTCAGGTCATGATCCCAGGGTCCTGGGATCGAGCCCCGCATCGGGCTCCCTGCTCAGTGGGGAGTCTGCTTCTCCCTCTGCCCCTCCCCTCCACTTGTGCTCTCTCTCTGGCTCGTTCTCTCTCTCTCAAATAAATAAAATCTTTAAAAAAAAAGTTTTATGGGTAACTTATAATTACATGTAAAATTTACTTTTGCTACAAGTGGAGGCATGTAATCGGGGCAAAATTATCAAAGAACAAATAATCATGGCACTTTCTACCCCTCTCCCCTCAACCCCCTAGTTCTCAGTGCTGAGACTAACCTTAAGTCAAGAACAAGAAGATCTCATTTTATTTTAGTTAATATGGACAATGTTACTGTGGTTTATCAAATAGAACATTGAGCTGAATGGGGTGTATGAACAGAAAGTGAAAAGCACAGGTTAAGGAAGAATGGAGTAACAGTCAAGCTGAAAGCCAATCTGAAAAGGCTACACACTATATTATTCCAACTATTTGACATTCTAGAAAAGGCAAAACTATGGAGACAGTAAAAAAAATCAGTGATTGCCAGGGAGTGGGTGGGAGGAAGGATGAATAAGTGAGCACAGAGGTTTTTAGGGCAGTGAAATTATGATGTTGTGGTATCTGTATGATACCACAGTAATGGATACATGTCATTATACATCCATCCAAACCCACAGAATGTATACACTAAGAGTGAACTGTAATGTGAACAATGGACTTTGAGTGATTATGATGTGTAGATGTAGGTTCATCATACACATATTTCAGTCACATAGGGTAGTATTCATGTGTCTTGTCTCTAAAGTCTTTGGCTGTTATTGTTTGGGAACTGTGGGCTTCTGCCTATTGACTACATAGCAAATTATGGGGCCTAGTCTCAAATCTTTCTGTTGTTGTCATTATACAGGCACCACCCCATAGTGTCATAATTGAAAACAAGTGATAATACTTTAACAAAACTCATTTATCAAAAATTTTAATATCAAGATAGTAATAGCAACTGCCTTTTTTTCATGGGTCTGTTGGCCATTTGTATGTCTTCTTTGGAGAAATGTCTGTTCATGTCTTCTGCCCATTTCTTGACTGGATTTTTTGTTTTTTGGGTGTTGAGTTTGAAAGTTCTTTGTAGATTTTGGATACTAACCCTTTATCTGACAAGACATTTGCTAATATCTTCTCCCATTCTGTAGGTTGTCTTTTGGTTTTGTCAACTGTTTCTTTTGCTGTGCAAAAGTTCTTTATCTTAATGAAGTTCCAATAGTTCATTTTTGCTTTTGTTTCCCTTGCCTTTGGAGACGTGTCTAGCAAGAAGTTGCTGCAGCTGAGGTTGAAGAGGTTCCTGCCTGTGTTCTCCTCTAGGATTTTGATGGATTCTTGTCTTACATTTAAGTCTTTCATCCATTTTTGAGTTTATCTTTGTGTATGGTGTAAGAAAAATGGTCCAGTTTCATTTTATACATGTGGCTGTCCAATTTGCCCAACACCATTTGTTGAATAGACTGCCTTTTTTCCATTGGATATTCTTTCCTGCTTTGTCGAAGATTAGTTGACCACAGAGTTGAGGGTCCATTTCTGGGTTCTCTATTCTGTTCCATTGATCTATGTATTTATTTTTGTGCTAGTACCATGCTGTCTTGATGATCACAGCTTTGTAATATACCTTGAAGTCAGGCATTGTGATGCCACCAGCTTTGGTTTCCTTTTTCAACATTCCTCTGGCTATTCGGGGTCTTTTCTGGTTCCATACAAATTTTAGGATTATTTGTTCCAGCTCTGTGAAAAAGGTCAATGGCATTTTGGTAGGGATTGCTTTGAATGTATAGATTGCTCTGGGTAGCATAGACATTTTAACAATATTTGTTCTTCCAATCCATGAGCATGGAACATTCTTCCATTTCTTTGTGTCTTCCTCAATTTCTTTCATAAGTGTTCTGTAGTTTTCAGCATATGGATCCTTTATCTTTTTCATTAGGTTTATTCCTAGATATCTTATGGTTTGGGGTGCAATTGTAAATGGGATTGATTCCTTAATTTCTCTTTCTTCTGTCTCATTGTTAGTGTATAGTTATGCAACTAATTTCTGTGCATTGACTTTATATCCTGCCACATTGCTGAATTCCTGTATGAGATCTAGCAGTTTTGGGGTGGAGTCTTTTGGGTTTTCCACATAAAATATCATGTCATCTGCGAAGAGCAAGAGTTTGACTTTCTCCTTGTCAATTTGGATGCCTTTTATTTCTTTTTGTTGTCTGGTTGCTGAGTCAAGGACTTCTGGTACTATGATGAAAAATAGTGGTGAGAGTGGACATCCTTGTCATGTCCCTGACCTTAGGGGAAAAGCTCTCAGTTTTTCCCCATTGAGAATGATATTCACTGTGGGCTTTTCATAGATGGCTTTTATAATATTAAGGTATGTTCCCTCTATCCCTACACTGTGGAGAGTTTTAATCATGAAAGGATGCTGTATTTTGTCAAATGCTTTTTCTGCATCAATTAAGAGGATCACATGGTTCTTGTCCTTTCTTTTATGAATGTAGTGTATCATGTTGATTGATTTGAGGATGTTGAACTACCCTTGCAGTCCAGGAATAAATCCCACTTGGTCGTGGTGAATAACGCTTTTAATGTACTGTTGGATCCTACTGGCTAGTATCTTGGTGAGACTTTTGGCATCCATGTTCATCAGGGTTATTGGTCTGTCATACTCCTTTTTGGTGGGGGTCTTTGCTTGGTTTTGGGATCAAGGTAATGCTAGCCTAATAGAACAAATTTGGAAGTTTTCCTTCATTTCTGTTTTTTTGAAACAACTTCAGAAGAATAGGTATTAATTCTTCTTTAAATGTTTGGTAGAATTCCCCTGGGAAGCCATCCAGCCCTGGACTCTTGTTTGTTGGGAGTTTTTTGATTACTGCTTCAATTTCCTTGCTTGTTATGGACCTGTTCAGGTTTTCTATTTCTTCCTGTTTCAGTTTTGGTAGTTGACATGTTTCTAAGAATGTCCATTTCTTACAGATTGCCTAATTTGTTGGTGTGTAGTTGCTCATAATTCTTATAATTATAGTTCTTATAATTGTTTGTATTTTTTTGGTGTTGGTTGTGATCTCTCCTCTTCCATTAATGATTTTATTTATTTGGGTCCTTTCTCTTTTCTTTTTCATAAGTCTGGCTAGAGGTTTATCGATCTTACTAATTCTTTCAAAAAACAGCTCCTAGTTCCGTTGATCTGTTCTACTGTTCTTTTGGTTTCTATTTCATTGATTTCTGCTCTAATTCTTATTATTTTTCATCTCCTGATGGGTTTAGGCTTTATTTGCTTTTCCTTTTCCAGCTCCTTTAGGTGTAACATTAGCTTGTGTATTTGAGACTTGTTTCTTGAGAAAGACCTGTATTGCTATATACTTATCTCTTAGTACTGCCTTTGCTGCATCCCAAAGGTTCTGACCAAAAAATCCAGTCAAGAAATGGGCAGAAGACACGAACAGACATTTCTCCAAAGAAGACATACAAATGGCCAACAGACATAAAAAATTGTTCAACATCATTTGGCATCAGGGAAATACAAATCAAAACCACAATGAGATACTACCTCACACCAGTAAGAATGACTAAAATTAACAAGTCAGGAAACAACAAATGTTGGTGAGGATGTGGAGCAAGGGGAACCCTCTTACACTGTTGGTGGGAATGCAAGCTGGTACAGCCACTCTGGAAAACAATATGGAGATTCCTCAAGAAGTTGCAAATAGAGCTACCATATGACCCAGGGATTGCACTACTGGGTATTTACCCCAAAGATACAGATGTAGTGATCTGAAGGGACACCTGCACCCCAATATTTATAGCAGCAAAGTCCACAATAGCCAAACTATGGAAAGAGCCTAAATGTCCCTCAACAGATGGGTGGATAAAGAAGATGTGGTGTATATATATATACAATGGAATATTACTGAGCCATCAGAAAGGATGAAATCTTACCATTTACATTGACATGGATGGAACTGGAGGGTATAATGCTGATCGAAATAAGTTAATCAGAGGAAGACAATTATCATATGGTTTCACCCAAATGTGGAATTTAAGAAACAAAGCAGAGAATCATAGGGGAAGGGAGGGAAATATAAAATAAGATGAAATCAGAGAGGGAGACAAACCGTGAGAGACTCTTAACTATAGGAAACAAACTGAGGGCTGCTGGAGGGAAGGTAGGTGGGAGGATGGGGTAACTGGGTGATGGGTATTAAGGAGGGCACATGATGTAATGAGCACTGGGTGTTATATACAACTGATAAGTTACTGAACTCCACATCTAAAACTAATGATACACTATATGTTAACTAATTGAATTTAAATAAAATGTTAAAGCAAAAAAATACCAACTGCCATTAATTGCTACCCTAGCATGTAATAAGCATCTACTATGTGCCAGACACAGAGCTAGGTGTTTTTACCCTGCTTGTATCCAATTCTCACAACAACTCTAACAAATAGGCATCAAAATCCACAGCTCGCACATGAGGGTTCTGGGATGTCTAAGCCCCATCACAAGAAAACAACACAGCTGGGATATAAATTTAAGATTCTGTGTCCTCAAATTCTGTCTGCGCTTTACTATACCAGGCTGTTTCTCCAAGAGAATTTTGTACATATGGTTCTCTTTCAATGTTTTGTTATTTTATAAAAAATAAATAATGGGCAAGTACTCATTTCTTTTTATGCAACTAGACCTTTAATGCACAAAAGCACTAGCAAACAGAACAGTAGAGATGAAAGAAAACAAAGCAAATGATACCCAAATCATGGCCATGTAAACCAGTGAACCCAGAGCACTTCAGACAGACCAGCAGTACCCTGAGCAAGCGAATCATATAGCCATGAAGACCATTGTTGGCTTTCTTCCCTAAGCTGGGCTTCCTCAAAGGCAGACAAACACAAATCAGTAAATAAAATTCCTTATAAAGTCAAATTCTGGTAACACTCCCAGCGGAATTACGGGTGGAGGTACACATGAGAGAAAAGAAGTCATTTAAAGTTTTGGTTTTATAAACCCTGAATTATTCAATTATTATTACTACTACTACTACTACTACTTTATACTCTCTTAATTCCGGTAGTATGTTTGAGCATTTAATAGACTTTATTTATTTTTTTTAAGAAAACTCTATGCCCAACCAACATGGAGGCTCATGACCCCAAGATCAACAGTCGCATGCTCTACTGACTGAGCCAGCCAGGCGCCCCAATAGACTCTATTTTTTAGAGCAGGTTTATTTCCACATCACAACTGAGCAGAAAGTACATAGAGTTCCCATAAACTTCCTGTCCCCCAACATTCACAGTTGCCCCCACTATCAAGATCCTGGACCAAAGTGGTACATAGAGTACTCCTATTTTAATAATTATACAGTATTTCTATCTCCATGGAATTTTTGAGTGCTGGTTCATCATGTTCCCGCTCTCTGAAAAGCAGTTAAGGCATACAGAAATTCTCATATAATCAACATGTAAGATGAATCTAAATAGCTCATTCACAGCCATTTCACAAATATCAAAATTATAGCTGACACTTGCTGAATGTTTTGTCTGTGCTTTTCTAACCTTTGACTTGTAAGAAGTCATTGAATCCTCATAATAAATAGCGAAAAGTGGGTGAGTATACACATTTTAATAAACTATAAAATGTCTCCATTCTCTCCATGGAATGTGTGGCATCCATACATGCAGGCTACATGTGCCACAGGTAGATCAGAAAATGCATCCAGGAAAGGCATGAAAAGTTTTAATACTTCTCAATATAGATTTATAGAAAAATACAATAGTCATATTAAAGGGGAATAATATGGTTCAGACCACATACTGTCATATACACTTGTGTTTCTCTCCAAATGGCTACTCAAAATGGGAAAGAGAAATTATTTAAACAAAAAGGACTAAAATCAACTGGAGATATTTTTCATTGTACTAAAATATACATCACTATGAAGAATCTTGACTCTGTTTGCATAAAACAGATTAAAAATGACAAGTAAATAAGCAAATGCCAGGGATTTTTTTTTTTTCTAAAAGGAATTTCTATGTCAGTACAATGTTTTAACTGATTCTACTTAATTAAATGTGCCTCCTAGAGCTGGTTTATGATAGAATTATCATTAAAGTCCATGATTCTGACCTTGGGATATGGCAAATCTTGAAATGCCTTCTGAGTCATTCTTTAAAAAGAAAATAATCTTCATTATCAGTATAGGATTAAAAATGGTCTATGGTAGGAATCACAACCTGTTCAAGCATAAGGAATTAAATAAAAAAACTTTTTCAAAATTCTGTTGTCCCTACATGTTGTAAATGTACTTTTGTATCCACTTACTGAGCAAATACTTAGTGACAAAACTCCTAGGACTTTAAATGAATTCATATTTTATTAATTACAACTGTGTGTGTGTGTGTGTGTTAGGGAAATGTTTAGGAATGTTTTGCATATGTACAAGAAGGGAAAGAAAGACTAATTTTATCTTGCCAATGCTTACTGCACATATATGTCCATGGTGGTGTCCCAGCCACTCCACAACTTGAAGGTGTCCATAGGCCACACTTTGTAAGTAGTTTCATTATATTCTACTTCCCTGAAAACTGGTTAAAGCGTGTAGAAACTCACATACACTCAATGTGTAAAATGAACCCAAATAGTCCATTCCTGGCCATTTCAGAAAAATAAAAATCATTGCTGAACTTTGTTGAGTGCGTTTTCTTTGTCTGTGCTCCTTTGAGCACTGGGCCTGTTACTTCATTCCATCTTCAACACAACCTTGTGAGGTGGAATCTCTTATTACCCTCCACAGTACAGATGACAAAAAGCTAAAGTACTTGTCTAAGATCACAGAGCGAAAAATGGTAGTGTATCTCCAAAGCCTTCGCCTATGGGGTGAATGGGGTTCTGTTGTCATTTGTGGAGGCAGAATACTTGATTAGATGAGACTGTCCTCACCCATGTTGGGACCCTAAACAAACATTCCTTCTCTTTTCCCATTAAAAGCTAGTCATAGCCCCTAGCCATGATTTAAATTAAAAGTGGTTCTCAAGCCCCAGCTCTTCCAAGCATCCACTTGGGAGAGAAATAGTCTAGGTTAAAAACACTACCAGCCTTATTTCCCCAACAATAGCACAGCTCACTGAGGATTTATACACACATACGTACACTACACATATTCAGACTCCTACACAGCCAGAATTTGAAGTGAAAATAAAATTGAGTTAAACATTTTTCTTCCTCATTTTACTTTCTCAACAAACATTGCCTTTACTCCATCCCTTACATCCAGAGGGCACAGGCAGGATGAAGGAAAGACAAGGAAAAAAAGAACAGAAAATATAAAGCTTCAAGGAAATCAAGTAGAAGGAAAAAATATTGTTATCTGTAGGATCTATTGAGATAGGAGTCAGCTGTTCACAAGTCACTGAACAAGATAAAAACAGTCATAAAGTCAAAACCATTATCTGCCTTGACTTGCCTCAAAATATGTTTATATATTTTTGAGAAGCATTGCATTTCAGAATGGAGATGGCCCAGCAAACGAGTGCAGTCTCAACGCCTACCAAATGGAAGAATGCCCCTGACAACTTCTGTGACAGATGGCCATGCAGCCTCTGCCACATGTCATTTCCAAGAGCAAGGCAGATCATTATCTACTTTTAGAAGGAATCCATGTCTCTCTTGTATGGTACTAATTGTTAGAAAGTCTTTCTCACTTAGAATAGAAATCTGCTATGCCTCAGCCTCATTTCTACCCCCTGGAACCATATGGAGTAAGTTACATCCTTTTTCCACATGATATTGCTCCCGAATTTTGAAGCAGTTGTCAAGTTGCCCCTGAGTCTTCTTTTACTCAAAATAAACATATGCAAAACATACGATATGTCCTCCTAAAAACAGGATAACTGGTAGTATGACCTATGTCTTTAAACGCCCTGTTTCATTTCTTTCTCAATAGTAATTTTTTCTTACCGAGCTCCAAATCAGCACATCTGGTGTGCATTTGTTTGGGTGTGCTCTGTAAACTCATACATACATATGCATGTGACTATGAATATGTGCTCAAAAACATAAACTGCACATGGAGTTTGTGTGCATGGAAACTTGTAGACACATGTGTGTGCACACGTGTAAAATCTACATGTTGCTCATCTTTCCTTCCTTCTAGGGTTCCTTCTTTGTGTGGCTCCAGTCCAGCCCCAATATGTGGGGTGAGTTTGCCTAATTCCAGACTTATTTCATCCCCCTGGAATTGGTTGGGGTTGGTGCTTTAGAGCTGTCTTTACCTCTCATAACTCAACCATGAATGGATGCTTGCATACTCCCGTCTCCGGTGTGCCCAGCCTTGAGTAATTAATCCTCATCTTCCAAAGGTAAAGAAAACACTTAGACACTACATCAGAAGAGCTAAGTAACTCTGAAACTATGCGGTAATGTAAACAAAATTCAGATCTTGTGATAAACTACAAGCCTGACATTAATCTGAACCTATTTGTCTTTTCCTTTCTTAGCTTCATTTCCAATGAGGTATTGTTTCCACCATTTCTCAGTTAGCATATCACTTGTCCCTTTCCTATCCTGTTTTCAGATTTGAAAAATCTACTTCGATATTGAGGGAAATGTCCAAAGGGCCTTGAGTTCAAATCTCTTTCATTTCTCACATTGGGATTTGAGTTTCACAGTTCAGTACTTTAACAAGCCTCAAATGAAAGGGTTGTTTACAGGTTATGATAATGTAATTGGATCCAAAGTCATTGTCAGCATTTCATCCCACAGAAAGTTATTTTGATCTTTCTCCTGGGGGCAGAAGTTGAGTTGGTGGGGGGAGCGGAGGGAAAGAAGAAACAGCATCTTGCTGTATTTGAAAGGCTTTTATTTCATCCCACTTCTTCACAGCACATGAAAATTGCCCTTGAATGCCCTCTATAGCTCCTGCTATCTGCTCCTCTTATGACACTTCTTTTTCTCCTCTTCTCTTTGCTAAAATGGAGATCATAGAGAGAAAAGGAAGGTTCCAGAATAGGAAAGATGAGAAGAGAAAGCAGTGTCAGGATATGTTTTGAGGGCATTATTTGTGTAGGCACCTGGAATACCACAGAGGGGGCCCAAGCTGAGCATGTGGAGCTCCCTGGGGGTCAGGGCAGAGGATTGGGCACCAAGTGCTCATTTCACTGCACCTGGCAATTTTGCTCTGGCCAAACAAAGACTTGCCCACATCTTTTTTTTTTTTTTAAGATTTTTATTTATTTATTTGAGAGAGAGAGAATGAGAGAGAAAGCACATGAGAGGGGGGAGGGTCAGAGGGAGAAGCAGACTCCCTGCCGAGCAGGAAGCCCGATGCAGGACTCTATCCAGGGACTCCAGGATCATGACCTGAGCCGAAGGCAGTCACTTAACCAACTGAGCCACCCAGGCGCCCGACTTGCCCACATCTTTGTTCTCTTAACCCAAGCTCTACATATGAGTCACTGAAACCTTTAAGTAAGTGATGCCAAAGAGCAGCTGAAGATTAATCCAGTTTCTGCCAAAAGTAATGGAGGAAAAATTTTTATATCATTGGTAATAGATTTTCAAAGGATAAATCCCCTGTACACTTTTGATGTGGTCATCAAAGTATGTCTCCTTCCACCAAAAAAGCAAACAGAAACAACAGCAAAAAACCCTAGTGCCTACTTCCTATTCTAACCTGTACTGGTTCTATGAATGCTTCAAGATCCAACCACTCCACTTCCTACAAGAGGTTAAGACATATTCCATGACATCCTGCTTCCCACCAAGTTGGTCGGAAATCACCACTCTGGGGTTGCCTGGGTGGCTCAGTCAGTTAAGCCTCTGACTCTTGATCTCAACTCAGGTCTTGATCTCAGGGTGTGGAGTCTACTTAGGAAAGGAAAGGAAAGGAAACGAAGCGAAACGAAAAGAAACGAAATGAAACAAAAAAGGAAAGGAAAGAAAGGAAAAGAAAAAGAAATCATCACTGTTTCTGCTTCCCCATCACCCTCTGTCTCTCTGCCTCATGAATGCTATGTGACTGTCCAGATCCCCACTCTGTTCTATTGTCACTCAGTCTGTTTTCCCCTGGATTAGAAACATTGGTTTAAATCTCAGCAGGACTCTGGAAGTTCTCTGACAATTCTTACTCTTGTTCTGAGTTAGCTGCATTTCTTTCTCTGTAGCAACTAATTCCAACCTTTTACCAAGTGCATTGACCCCCTTCTCATTGGCTCCCAACTTGTCATGTCTGCCTTGTACTTATGTAAAACAATCTGAAGCCTTTGGGCACAAATTCCCCCAACTTCCCCTGCTTCTGTATCCACTCATCCTTATCTGCCCTGGAACAGGTACAATTTCAAAATGAAACATACCGCTAAGTCTTTTCTAATAAATTAAATTATCCACCTGGGTTCTTAGGCCCATTTTCTGCCTCCTCTGGGACTTCACTTTCATCTGATAAGGCTTATCTCTACTTATCTTCAATCTTATCATCTTCCTGCCTTATTCTTGAAAAACATGCCAGTCTTCTCTATCCTCAAATAAAAGACAGTCTCGTCAAGTTACTGACTTCTCCTTTTTATTCCCTTATTTGTAAGAAAATTTTACAATAAAAGTGTTTATTTAAAAGACATTATTTATTTATAAGAAAAAGTATTCATTTATTTATAAGATTTATTTACAAGAAACTTTACCATAAGTTATGTGTTTATGAGAGGCATTAAAGTGCAATGCATGCATTTTTTTCTCAATGAAGTGATGTTGCCCTTAAGGGGGTAAAAACTGGTTCTTTGGAGGCAAAAAGTTCTAAAATATTGCAATTATTTCTGGCCCTCCAAAGTTCAGCTCTCCTCAACGAAATAGTAATTCTTAGTAATTAATTTCTCTCTTTAGGGAGAGTTTTAATTTATTTTTCTGCCAAGGAGTGGCGTCCGATAATGAAAAGATTGAGAAACACTGGTGTGGATCCACACTACCTGGGTTCACAGCCTGGACCCACCAATGCTCAACTGATTGTGTGAGCTTTGACCAGTTACTTAACCTCACTGTGCCTCAGTTTTCTTACCTGTAAATTGAGGATATTAGCACCTATTTCACCCAGTTGATTTTTAAAAAAGACTACTTGAGGGGCACATGGGTGGCTGCTCGGCAGGGGGCCTGCTTCTCCCTCTCCTTCTCCCTCTGCTACTCCCACTGCTTGTGCTCTCCCGCTCTCTCATTCTGTCAAATAAATAAATGCATAATCTTAAAAAAATTAAAAATAAGTAAATAAATAATAAATAAGTAAAAGCTAAACATTTGAAGAAGTTCATTATCTACACATATATATTCTGCATTGAACTAATTTATAAATGTCATAAAAAAATAAAAAGACTACTTGAGATAATGTATGTAATGCCATGAATTCCTGTCCTCTTTTTCAGCCAATTCAATCGTATTACAATAAATTAGCTACAAAATCTGACCCCTGCCTACCTCTCCAAATTCATCTCTTTTGACTCCAGCTCTCACCCCTTCCACTCTAGCTGCTTTCGTATTTCTACCCATTCCCCACACTCCAAGCTTGGGTCCAATTTCAGGTCTTGGCTCTTTCTGCTTTCTTCACCTGGAATCTCTTCCCCTGGATATTCTCATGCACTCTCACTTGGTTCAGTTTTTGCTTAGATATTATCTCTTTAAAGAACTGTGCCTGGTTTATATTCTTTTTCATCTCTCTCTATTGCCTTTTATTTCTCTCTCTACTATGCATCAATATCTAAAATTGTACTTTTTGTCAGGTTATTTAGTTGTGTATCCCCTACTGGAGTGTGAACTACATGGAGGATGGAACCTTCTCTGGTTTAGTCACTCTTGTATTCTCAGTGCCCAGAACATTGTGGAAAGGTCACATATTGTATGACTCCATCTACATGAAATATCCAGAATAGGTAAATCCATAGACACAGAAAGCAGATTGGGTTTGCCAGCTTAATGAAGTGGGTGTCTTTTTGGGATGATGAAAATTTTTGGAGCTAGATAGAGGTCGTGCTTGTACAACACTATGAATATATTAAGTGGCACTGAATTATTCACTTTAAAATAATTTTGTTATATGGATTTCACCTCAATAAAAACAGATTCACTTGAAACCCACTGAACAACTGTTAACTGGCAAATCTAAAGGACTATTTTTAGAATATATTTGACTTAACTTCTTAGAAGCCTCTGACACTGTTGACTGTCTTCCATTCTCTCCTCCTTGGGATCTCATGACATTATTCTTGTCCAGCCTTCCTACTCTATATTCTTTCTCATTCTTTTTTATTATACACTTCTTCTACCTTCTTTATAGGAGTTCCTCAGCCCTTTTTTTGGTTTGTGCTCTCTGCCATAGTAGAGTAACCTTATGCATATAATATTATATATATGCTTATGACTCCACAGAGGCTTTGAGCCCTGGCTTCTTTCCTAATATCCAAGCCAATCTTTTTTTTTTTTTTTTTTTTTTAAACAAAGAGCATCTCTAACCAAATATCCATTGGCATCTGAAACTCAACATGACCAATCAAAATCATCATCATCCTCCACATAGTTATTTCCCTTCTATGGTCCTCATTCTCAGCAAAAGCCAATGTTTCTCCAAGTGTGGTCGCCTGATTAGCACAATTAGCCTCATTATGGAATTTGTTATAAATTACAATTAAATTCTGGGACTCACTCCAAACCCACTCAATCAAAAACTTTGGGAGTGGGGCCACTAGTCTTCTGGGTGATTCTGGTTCATGCTAAAGTTGGGGAACCACTGGATAAAAATATAATATTCACCCAGGCACCTGAGTAGAAATCTTGAGTTTGTTCTGTACTCCCTGGGTTTATTCCATATTCCTTGTCTCACTCACTGAGAAATTATAATTGGTGACCAAACCCTCCTAAGAATTGAGTTTTGTTCCCCCAAGCCTCCCACCTCTCCCACCCCTCCTCCCTTTCGCCCTCTTCATATACTTCTAAAGCCTTCACCATCACTCTTGGATAGGGTCCCCGGCACAATCTCTGCCCTGGGTCTGGGTCTGGGTCTGGAATCCCTCCCTATCCATAAGGTGAATTCACATACAACTGTTGTGGGATATCTTTTCCTTCAGTGCCCGCAGTTCTTAACATGCCACTTCATAAGAATGAAAAGGGAGACCAGATGAAGAGTGGTAGTCAGCAAAGTAAAGTTTTGTGAGCGATGGTACAAAGCTCCCCAAGAGAGAGGGGACCTGACAGGGTTGCCACCAGAGTTTCTAAGTCTAGGGGGTTTTATGGGCTTGTTGGAGGGCTTTTTTAATCTGATTAACCCTCCATGGGCCTCACCCAGTCAGGTTTTTGTCATCTAATTATCACGTGGGAAAGTGTGGAGGGCTCCTTCCAGTGTGGTATAAAATCCTCTAAGGGTGGTTTCCTCTTAGGGCAGGGCCCCTTGTCCCTGCCTGCCATCTTTCATTACAGTCATCACCACCAGAAGCCTTCTTAATCACCCCCAATAAATCAGTTGCTCATTTCACTTTTTTCATTTAATATTAATATATTTGCCTCTGGCATTGAATCATTCAAAGTATGGTTCTTGGTTCACCTGTATCAGAATCATCCAATAATCTAATTAAAAAATCTAGATTCCTAAGTCCTACATCTGACCTCAAAATCTCTGAGGGTAGAACATGGGAATCTATATTATAACAGCTTTTTAACATACAAAAAAATTGAGAACAACTACACTAAACTATGAGCTTCAGTTTCTGTTTTCCCAGAGCCTAGTACATGGTAAGTACTCAATAAATATTTGTTATACACACACACACACAAACACACACAGATATATATATATATATATATATATATATCTCCTCATATATAAAATACATATATGTATGTATACATACACATATATTATTCAAATATAATTAACATACAGTATTATATTAGTTTCAGGTATACAATATAATCATTTAACAATTTTATACATTTTTCAGTGTTCATCAAGATAACTGTACTCTTAATCCCTTTATCTTTCACCCATCCCCCACCCACCTCTCCTCTGGCAACCACCAGTTTGTTCTCTGTATTTAAGAATCTGTTGAAAAAATAAAATAAGATAAAGACAGAGAAGGAGGCAAATCATTAAGGGACTGTTAACTATAGGAAACAAACTGTGGGTTGCTGGAGGAAAGGTGGGTGGGGGATAGGGTAATTGGGTGATGGGCATTAAGGAAGGCACTTAATGTAATGAGTACTGGGTGTTATATGAAACTGATAAGTCACTAAATTCTACCCCTGAAACTAATACAATACTATATGTGAACTAACTTGAATTTAAATAAAATCTTGAAAGAAAAACTAAGTCTGTTTTTTGTCTTTGTTTTCTTTCTTTGTTCATTCATTTTGTTTCTTAAATTCCACATATGAGTGAGCTCATATGGTATTTGTCTTTCTCTGACTGACTTATTTCACTCATTATACTCTCTAGATCCATCATGTTGTTGCAAATGGCAAGATTTCCCTTGTTCTGGCTGAGTAATAGTCCTGTGTGTGTGTGTGTGTGTGTGTGTGTGTGTGTGTGTGACATTATCTCTATCCACTCATCCATCAATGGACACTTGGGTTGTTTCTATATTTTGGCTATTGTAAATAATGCTGTAGTAAACCTAGGGGTGCATATATCTTTTCAAATTAGTATTTTGGGGTTTTTTTGGGTAAACACCCAATAGTGGAATTACTGGATCATAGGGTAATTCTATTGTTAATTTTTTTGAGGAATCCCCAAACTGCTTTTTCTTTTTTTTTTTTAAGATTTTATTTATTTATTTTATTTGACAGAGAGCGAGAGAGCAAGCACAAACAGGAGAAGCAGCAGAGGGAGAGGGAGAAGCAGGCTCCTGCTGAGCAGGGAGCCCAATGCAGCACTCGATCCCAGAACCCCAGGATCACAACCTAAGCAGAAGGCAGACACTTAACCTATTGAGACACCCAGGCACCCCCCCAAGCTGTTTCTCACAGTGGTTGCACCAGTTTGCATTTTCACCAATAGTCCACAAAAGTTCCTTTTTCTCTACATCCTTGCCAATACTTATTATTTCTTGTGTTTTTTATTTTAGCCATTCTGACAGGTGTAAAGTGATATCTCATTGTGGTTTTAATTTGCATTTCCTTGATTAGTGATGTTGAGCATTTTTTCATGCCATCTGTATGTTTTCTTTAGAAAAATGTCTATTCAAGTCCTCTGCCCATTTTTTTTATTGAATTATCTGGTTTCTTTTTGGTGTTAATCTGCATATATTTCAAGCCCAACGTGTTTAAATCTGAACTTCCCATTTCTCTCAAACTATCATTGTTCTCCCTACTTTCCTGTCTGAGTTAGTTAAGCTCTTGGAAAACACCCTGAAGTGTTTTCTTTTTTATCTCCAAAATTATAATTAACCAATACCAATGGCTCTGTTAACTCATTTGGATTACAAGTCTTGGGCTCATTAACAACTTGAGCTTTAGGAGCTTCTCATCTTCTTTTTTCTGATAATTAGCACAATTCTTTGCCCAAGGAAGATATTCAATTATTGTTTTCCCATTAAATTTATTAAGTTTTTCCTAATCAAAATAAAATGTTAAAATTGGCCAGGGACCTATAAGCACAAACGCTGGTTTGGTTCTACTCTTCAATTATCAGTGAAAACTGAGGTTCAGCACGGTATAATGTCTTTTGAGGAAGGTCTTGCTTTCTTTAAACACAGGTTTAACTGATGGTGATTTACCACCACTAACATGGGAAATGCTTTTCCTTTTGCTTTCTTTTTTTTTAAGATTTTATTTATATATTTGACAGAGAGTGTGCACAAGCCAGGGGAGCTAGAGAGGGAGAGGGAGAAGCAGGCTCCCTGCTGAGTGGGGAGCCCGACACAGGGCTCAATCCCAGGACCCTGGGATCATGACCTAAGCTGAAGGCAGACGCTTAACTGACTGAGCCATCCAGGAGCCCTGGGAAACTCTTTTCAAGAACAAATGTCTAACAGAATATTACAGCAGGTCTCCTTCTGTGGGCCTTAGTCACTGAGGCCATTTCTTAACCAGCTTCCAAAACTTCTAAAGAAGGAGACATACACCAATATCTTAGATGGCTGCCAGAATTTATAGTCAACCATCTTCTTTGGAAGAACAGCTTAAAATGGAATAAGATTCTGATTTGTATTTTTAGTTTACCCATGGATTTTGCAATAACTCCTGCCTTTAAATTATAATTTTCAATCACCTCTCTTTTTTTGTGGATTTTGTTCACAGGATGGTGTTATCCTGCTAAATACAATTTTTTTTGTCAAAAAAAAAGAATTTTGGAGGAAAAAAATGACCATATTGAAATAAGAAAGCAAAATGATACACATAATATTTATTTGGTTTTCCTATTTGAATTTCTCAAGTGAATAATAACTTCATTCCATATTGTCTTTAACTAGAGTATCTAAATTTAAATCTAAATTCAAATTCAGTGATGCATCTATAGATTATCATTATTCTCCATAAAATATATGCCTAAATGCATTTTTCTTTTTATATCCTTTGTAATTAGGACTAAGCAGTTGAGGAAAATCATAAAAGAAAATAGATATTAATTAATCAGAATATACTTATATAATCAAAAAACAGTCAAATACCCTGAGAGAGTAACTTTATTGCAAATCCAGAGAACTAGAACCAGTACTTCTAAGATTCTATATTTCCACTGAGGAAGTTCGAGGCTAGAAATAAAAACATGTTTATTAATCTCCTACAATTAACAATGAGGATGATTCAGAGGTATTTGCCATGGAAGTAGCATAAAGGTTCAGATCCCACTCTAATACACAATGCTGTGCTGTTGAACAGTCTATGATCTACTAGGTTGGCAGGCACTCAGTAAATTTTCAATAAACAGTTGTTATTAATATGATTATTTTGACAGCAACCAAGTAAAGGAGAGCCCCGCCCCCCCACTGATATACCCATTTTACAGAAGAAAAATCTAAAACTGTTTTTATTTTTTTACTACAGGGTGGAGTCAGAATGAAAATTAGAATAGCACCTCCAAAGCCTCCCAAGGATTACTTCATAACTCAAGATTTTTAGATTGATACCCACTCCAACTAACTATGTATAAATTCTTAAGAAATTTGAGCAGCTAAAGCTACCATTTGGGATGACAGCCAGAAGTATCTTAAATAGTCAGCCCACTTATATATTTATTTTTATGTTGGTAACATGGAAATTAATACAATTAACTAAAAAGCAGCACCATTTACATATATGAAAGGTCATCTGTTGGATAATGTGTGTATTGACTTTCATTAAGTGTAGAATTTCTTAATTTCTTTGTTTTCTATTTCTTTTTTTTTTTATCTATTTCTTTTTGTCCACACTTTGTCATTGGTATGAACATAATGTGTCCAAACAAGAGAGAAAAAAGAGGAGATATGTATAGCTGCTGAGAGCCACGAGAAATTATTGCCGGATTCCTGAAGATCCATAACGTTGGGTCGGTAATGTAGCTTATAACCAACTTCTGTCATTCCTACAGATTCTTATAGACTCACCAGGGGGAAAAATGGGGAAGTGTCTGGAAGAGGCCTTTAGAGGAGCTCTTTCATGTGTGATCATATCCATGATCATGTCTATTAATGGTCAAGTCAGTACTTTAGACCAAGTCTGCCAATCCACTCTTTCTGTTGCAAAGGACTAGGTCAACATTTTTTTTCTCTCTTATGTACTCTTCATGTCTTATTCTGTATTCTATATCAGCTAGAAGTCAATACTAAGCCAGAGTTTATAAGTAACTTTACCTAAGGTAGATAAGCCAAGACTCTCCTTTAATTTTCTTAACAATCTTCCCTCCTGTTGCAATTGCTTTATGTTTTGATTTGTAAGGAAAGACCAGAGAGGGAGAGAGAGAGAGAAAGAAATCATTGTTCTTAGGTCAAATAAATATAAAAGACTCGGGGTATTTTTCAAGCAGTGTTTTAAAGCTGTCAAGATTAGTAAGGATGTAATAAGGGCTGACTTTTCTAACAGGAGTTTGAGTAATTCCAGCTGCCATTTGGGGTGGAAATGTGGTTGGACAAGACTCAAGTCTTGGATAGTAAAATATTTCAAAGCATCCTACTTTCATATTTAAAGCAATATTGTAATGTAAACCACATATCCATGATATGAAAAACAATCTCTTACTTTATTTTGGAACTTGGATCCTAAATAGTTTGCTGTGCTTTATGTCGAAGGTGTTCTATTCAGTGGAGTTTTAAAGTCATTAGGGGGCAGAAACAAAGTTACTACTTCAATGTTTTGGGCATATAGTGAGTTCATTGATTGAGTCCAAAATAAAGGAATTAGGAACAGCAAGCCAGAAATAAAATACTCAAATATCCTTCTTGCCCCTTGCCAAAAGAATGTTAGTCATTAGTCTTCTTATTTGATTTTCGAGAAGAGCCAGTATGCTGTCTCCCACATGCACCCCACACTCCTATCACACAAGATACCAGCAACCGTTTGAGAAGCAGTGACTCTATCGTTCAATATAACAAGAACTTTACATTGTTTTCTCTAATCTTTACATTCACCTGCAAGGCAGAATTTATTTTCTTTTTTTAATCGCAGAGTAAACACACAACATTAACTAATGTACAAGATTGGACGGCTAGAGAAGCAGGACGTGTGGCATGCAAGTACACTACAGTGTCACCTAGTCATTTATTCCAGATCCAAATCCTCCTTTCCTACTGCCAGTTGTTTCACCTCTCTAAACTTTGGTTCTTTGGTAACAAAGTGATAGTTCTCACTGTATTTTCCCTATTGGGCTGTGTGGAGATTGAGTGAGATATTCAATGGAAAGAGTTTAGTAACCTGTTTGGGACATATCGGGTACATCCACACACACGCACTCATGCCCACTAATGGCAAAGCCTGTGTTTCCAATCATGCTTGTTCTCAGACATTTGTGCTTCCCCTCATGTACTATACTTTCTCTTCACTTCTCTGATTTTGCTAATTTAGCTGTCTTTCACCATTCAACTAATATTTCTTTTCTCAGGCCACAATATGGGCAGAAATAATTATGTTCTCATTCACCCCTCAAGTCTAAGGATAGTTTCTTCAAAAATTATTCATGCATACCAAAACTAAGCTAGGTCCCTATAGAATCCAGTAGATTATTCTCTCGTATTACTACGTATCATGTCCTGTAAATCCGTCTACCTGTCTGTATCCACCAATAGAGTGTGAGATGTTCAAGACAAGAACTATGGCCTTTTACTCCATATCCCTCAACACCTAACACAGGACCTGAGTCATAAAACATAGCAAATATTGGAAAAGTGGATGAATCACAGCAGGCAGGAAATGACTGAACTACCAAAGCTGTCATCCATGTGGACAGTCCAAACTGGAGTGAGCAGGCACTGAATAAAAAGGAGAATTGGGGATTCAAGAAACATGTTACAATAGCTGCATTTATCAGGCTTTTCTCCGTTGGGGCAAGGTGCAGATTTAAAGGCCAAATGCTACAGAAGTTAATGCATAAGTATAGAGAATTCAGAATTTGTCCTTCTTCCCTTCCCAAGTCTTCAGGAGCCTATATTTACCTGAGAGCAGAGAAGCTATGCCCCCGCCCTCCCCCACACTGGAGTAATAAGCGGCATTGCCGTCTACAGATCGCTCAAAGTTCCCAAGAGAACAGTGCTCCCCAGAAGTGCTTCTCAAACTTCATGGACAATGTTTATTTTTTATTTATTTATTTTTTAAAGATTTTATTTATTTATTTGAGAGAGAGAGAATGAGAGACAGAGAGCACGAGAGGGAGGAGGGTCAGAGGGAGAAGCAGACTCCCCGCCAAGCAGGGAGCCCGATGCGGGACTCGATCCAGGGACTCCAGGATCATGACCTGAGCTGAAGGCAGTCGCTTAACCAACTGAGCCACCCAGGTGCCCCATGGACAATGTTTATAATACGTGATGTTAAAATGCGGATTTTGATTCAGTTTTACTCTATCTGGGAGGGAATTTCCCCCAAAATTATGAGAGTGTTCAAAAACAAACAAAAAATATGGGGCACCTGAGTGGCTCAGTAGGTTAAGCGTCTGCCCTTGGCTCAGGTCATGATCCTGGGGTCCTGGGATGGAGCCCTGAGTGGGGCTCCCTGCTCAGTGGGGAGTCTGCCTCTCTCTTTCCCTCGGCCACTCCCCTTGCTTGTGCTCTCTCTCCCAGTCAAATAAATAAATAAAACCTTAAAAAAAAAACGAGAGGCATTTTATTCTAGACCAGTGTTTCTCAGCTTTGGCTGTACATTATAAAGACCCAGGAAGCTTCTTAAAAGCACAACACCAGACCAACTGCTGTCGCTGCCCCCACTCCCCATCAGTCAATCAAAATTGGGGGCGGGGGGGACACTTCTTTAGAGTGATTCTAACATGAAGCCTGCATGGGGATCACTGCTCTGCCAGTCTCCCAGTGCCATCCCAAGTCTGGTCCAATCCCCAGGACACTCTGCAAAGTGTTTGTTACTGCTCTGTGGCAAGACAAGTACCGAAACTGAGAGTTAGTGTTTAGAAGATTTTACAGCAATATGACAAATTAAGTTTATGTCTAGTCAATCTAATAATAAAAATAGATGGAGTCGTTTTAAAAAAAAAAACCATTGACTTCTAAAGAAACATTTTGACTCCCACTCAAGGAAAACTGCTGAATAATTAAACATCCACCTCTGGTATTGAGACCACGCTTGACCCCTTCTTTAAGCTGTTGCCTCTCAAAGCCAAAACATGAAGGTCAGTGATTGTTTGCTGGGCCAGATCGTTCGGAGACCTGGGCACAACAGGGTTAATGAGCAGGCATGGGGTAGGTGGGGTTACAAACCAGGAACACATGCCCTCCAAGTTTTCTTTCCTTTTAATTGCCCTGAAAACACACACACTCTCACCTAACACGGAAGGTGAGAGCTGAATGAAGTTTTCTGGGTAATGGCTTGAAATGTTTTCCTTATGAGAAGTGGTGTTGAGTTACAGCGTGCAGACGGAGCACTGGGAGGAGAGAAGTGGCAGCCTCAGCCCGGCCCCCACCTTTTCTTGGGCTTAGAGGAAGGTGGACGTGGACTGGGGGGAGACGAGTGATATGTTGAACTGTCCGGTGGCTGGAATCGCCTGCTCCCAGAGTGACCTACGGGCAGTGGTTAGCACGGTTTAGCCAGGGGCCAGCTGAGCAGGCACAGAGGCTCTGCTGTGAAATGCCACGCAGGCGGAGACTGACAAGCAGTCGGAGCTGAGCTTTCCCCCTCGGACCGCTCTTGCCGCTGGGTTCAGGGGAGGGGGTGCTTCCTGGCAACCCTGCTGCTGCTCCTTCAGCTCCCTCTTTCCACTCAAGGTAAGCAGGCTCCAGGGGAGGGGAGGCTGCAAGCGAAGCCTCTGCACCATGAACAAGATTCGAAAGTTTTTCCGAGGAAGCGGGCGAGTCCTGGCATTTATATTTGTAGCTTCTGTCATCTGGCTGCTCTTTGACATGGCAGCTCTCCGCCTGTCATTCAGTGAGATCAACACTCGGGTCCTCAAGGAAGACATCGTCAGGAGGGAGCGGATAGGATTCCGAGTTCAGCCAGACCAAACGAAGATCCTTTACAGCAGCATAAAAGAAATGAAGCCCCCACTGAGGGGACATGGGAAGGGCATATGGGGCAAAGAGAGCTTTAGAAAAACTGAGAAGAGTAAGCTCAAGGTTGAGGATGACTTGGACCAAACCCAGAGGGAAAGAAAAATGCAGAACGCCCCAGGAAGGGGCAAGGTTGCCCCTTTGTGGCATCCTGAGTATCTACAGACCCTTCCGGTGACTTTGACCAAGCAAAACACAGAGAGGCAGGACCTCAGACCTGAAGCCCACTCTCGCCACATGGCAAAGCAAATGAGAACTCAGGGGGCTCAGAGAACCCCATTCATAGCTGCAAGAGAAACTCAATTGGCCGAAATCTCTGTACACGCGGGACCTGACAATATAAACCAGGAGGCCCCAAAGAGTCCTAGTCTTGGCGGTGATGCATCAAAACAAGCAGCCGAAAGAAATCCAAATGTGACCATCAGTCCTGATACTGACCGATCAAAGCAGCAATCACAGGCAGTAGCAAATGAGAGGACACACCCTGCCAGCCCACTGTTGCCAAAATCTAGGGAAGCCATAGCCTTAAATAAAACTGAGACTCAGAGCAAAGAACTAGATTCAAATAAACATGGAGCCAATGAGAGCCTTCCCTTTTCCAAGTTTATTGCCAATTCAAATCGCTCAAAGAAGCAATCTATTAACGAAGCGCCGTTGGGAGGCTTGCCAAAGGATGATGGAGCCAAAGTGGCTGGTGGGAAGAAATTCAGTTTCTCTGAAAGCCACGTTGTGATTATAACCAAGGAGGAGGAGCTAAAGACAGACACCAAACAGGCCCCCAATCCTAAAAACAAAACTGTGCTCCCTATTGTATTGGGTGAAAGCCGAGGGAAACACATTGCCAGGAATAGAAGTGAGGCATCTTTCCCTGCATGGAGAGCAACAGTCTCTCAAACCCATCAAGCCTTAGCTGAGGGGCTAGAGCCAGCAAGAGTCAACTTGACTGCCAAGGCCCAACCTGCAGAACTCAACCAAAATCATGTAAAAGCCTTGTTACCTGAAGAACGTGGAATGCACCATGTGTTAAAAATTGACATGACACTTTCTCCACGGGACCCCAAAGCTCCAGGCCAATTTGGACGGCCCGTAGTCGTTCCCCGCGGAAAGGAGAAGGAGGCAGAAAGAAGATGGAAAGAAGGAAACTTCAATGTCTACCTCAGCGATTTGATCCCAGTGGACAGAGCCATTGAAGACACAAGACCTGCTGGGTAAGATGCATTTCTCTTCTCTTTCCTCCATCTGAAGTATTTTGGCCCTTCTGTAGAGATTTATTTCTAGATAATTTTGCATGATTTTTGGTCACCTAGAGAATTAAAGCAACATTAATCATGAGACATAGTCCAAATAATCTGCCATCCACACGGAGAAAAATTCTGATATAGCATACCCACTCTGTTCTCTCTCTACACTTAACTTCTCTGAGACTTTGGCTCTCACCCCTATCAGCTCATGTTCCATTCCTTTCCTCTACTGAAAACTTATTAAAACTATTAGATAAACTTAATTCCTAATAAGGCGTATATGAATGGTAGAGCTTAAAATGTAATTCCATTAAAACTGTGACAATGACATGAATTCCCAATTTCAGAACTTTACATTATTAGCAAGTTTGTCAGGGATATATTTGGGAAATGAGCACAAAGAAGGTGCCTCTAGGCCTCCCTGGAATTATATCTTAACCAGTAGAATTCTGCCTAATCATGACTAATGATCACCATAATAGCAACTGAAGAAATGACTTTACTCGCTAAAATTTAATGTCCTTTGTAGGTGGGATGGTAGACATTCAGGAGTTCAGTTATAGAGGGAAAATAATGTTGGGAAAAGTCGGTCAGTTAATAACATGCAATACCTGGAGGATGCATAAGAGCCTATAAACAACCACTTATAGGTTTAGAATTTCACCATTTACAAAGAGCCTGCATACACACCACATGAACTTCATTAGAGCCCCAGAAAGAGCTGGCAGATATGATGGGTTCAAATTCTTGGATGAGGGCCCTCAGAAATTACATCACTTTTCCCAAGCACTAAAGCTGCCCAGTGAGCCTTCATGAACCAGTTCTCCAATGAATTAAAGTCCTATAACTACATCACCAGGAGGTGGATCAAATCACAAGTATCTCATCTGATTCAAATGCAGTTTGGTTCCTGGTTCTTTTTGGCCCCCTCATAAGTGAGGGTACTTTGTAGCCATATGTTCATATCCATTAATTGATAATACAGTTCCACATATGCCTTGATAGTCAATTCCTGAGCCAAACAATGTTTGCCTAGAAGTTGGGATTAGGGAATGTCAAGATTCAGACTTAGCGGCTGTGGTAGGTAAGCCAATGGCCTTGTTTGGCCTCAGTGGAAAACCCTTGTTTGTGATCTAGGTGGCCAGTGTTCCTAGGAGGAAGGCAGATACAGATGTGCCTGTTGTATTTGTAAGAAGAGCCTCTTCATGGTGATGTCAGCTAAGGGAAGCCATCTTCAGCTCTTGGCCATTGGCAGGTGGCTGTCAGTCAAATACCAACGCCTGCTTAGACTAAGCACCATGCCACACGTGTCCCTCACCCTGGTAAAACACAGAACCCGGAGGAGAACACAAATAGGCCCAAAATAAAGATGATAAAACTGAGGCTGTGGTCATAGAGCAGTAAATGTAAAGCAATTATTAAAATCCATGCTCAAAATTATGCTGTGCTCTTTATCTCTGGCCGATTACCCCCCAAAAGGATCCTAAAAATTATGTGGGACCAGCTATGATCTAAAATCATGTATCACACATATATTTATGTATGCACACATAAATGGAACACAAAATGCCAGAGAACGAAGCAGTAGGTCAAGTAGCTTCATTTTTACACCCCTTCAGTGGCCTGGCAGGTTGCTTCGGAGCCCGGGGAAGAGTGGGCCCCTGCACCGAAGCTCGGGCTGCAGAAAGGGCAATTGCGTGAGGGCCGGCAGCAAGTAATAATGATGTTACCGGCCACGTGAGTTACTGAAGGCTCAACAGTGCCCAGCACCTATCAGTTTCTGAAAATTGGTGTGTGGAAGATGAAGGTGGCAGAAAAGTCACAGGCAGGCTCTGTCTTCTGAAGGAGGCGGTCCCAACGGAGGAGACACTAACACGTGTGCTTGAGAGGATGAGTCAGACAGCATGTGGCCAGGCCCCCTCCCTCTTATCACACAACCCACCTTGGCTAAACATAGGCGCTCTCGGCAAGCAGCCTCCCTCATGCTCTATGCCAACGGGATGGAGGTGACTCTGTAGCCACCAGGGATCCATGTACAGGGCCCGCTGAAGTATTTCAGCCCATGTGTGCCGCTCTTCCTTGAAAGAGGGTAAATTATTTTTCCTCTCTTTTACCCGAACACTCTGACTATAAATATGTGCAAATTATGTATTCATATGGATAAAGGTTGGGAGAAAATACAAATGAAAAACATTTGATTCATCAGGTTGGCACGATCTGAAGTCTTCTTACTTTGAGTTTATTTTTAGCCTTGCTCACAAAGTATCTGAAATGGCTTACAAGAATGCACACAATAAGATTTTTGAATATACTAAATTTTAGAAGTCAGTGTAAGGGGAAAATTGTCATAGAATATAATAAGAAAACATGTGAGAGGGAGAGACAGAGAGAGCTATAAGAACACAGGAGGACAGGAGGGCTTGCCTTAAAATTAGCCACAGCAGCCCACTGAAGCCCTTAAATTTTAAGAGTTCTGGGGACTATCTCCCTCACTGCTCTTTACATTTCCCAAAAATGCACCATTTTGGGATGATTAACACAGTAACTGGCATATCATAACTGCCTATTGAATATACATTGAGCCAAAAAAAGGATGAAAACCATAGATTTGCTAGTACGTTCATTTAAATTCAATTCCCCTGAGTAAAGATATTAACCAGTACCAGTTAAGTTAATATCTTCTTTTTTTTTTTAAAGATTTTATTTATTTATTTATTTGACAGAGAGAGACACAGCGAGAGAGGGAACACAAGCAGGGGGAGTGGGAGAGGGAGAAGCAGGCTTCCCGCGGAGCAGGGAGCCCGATGAGGGGCTCGATCCCAGGACCCTGGGATCAGGACCTGAGCTGAAGGCAGACACTTAACGACTGAGCCACCCAGGCGCCCCTAAGTTAATATCTTCTTAAGGATGATTTAACTGATATGCCAGGATGAGGTTGGCCCTGAGAAGGAGAGGAGACAAGCAGAATGTCCAGGATAATTTCACCTGCTCTAGTTCCAAAATCAAACTCTCTTTTCCAAAGCTGCTCTTCTCTCCTTCTCTCCTGAGTCCCGGAGAACCATTTCTAAGCTGTTGAGATGTAGTCATGGCCTCTTCCAAAAGCACGAGGACTCCTCTCTGTCATCAGCATTATTCTGGCTCTCCTTTGCAGTGCCACCCTAGTCTCTGTCCCTTGCAGGATAACTGGAACTTTCTGCATATGACATTCTCTCTACTCTGGGCCTTCGCATTAAGAAAGTATCTCATTACCTTTCCCTGCGTTTCATGTTCCATACCATCCACTGATGTTCCTCTTAACTGGTGTCTTCCTACCGGCCCCACCATCCTCAACTGGTCTGACATTACTCAAAATCCAACTGCAGCTTATCTCCTCCTAGACCATGATTTGACTATGACCTCTAAAGTCCAACGACCTTTAATGTGCTCACAGTCACTGAAACACTCCCTATCATGTGCTCTTCCTTCACTCGAGCCTTGACAATCTGTTTTGCCTCCTCAGTGAAAGTATAAGCTTCTCCAGGAAACTCTGTCTTTTCCTTCATTTTTTGCCCCCTTTGCCCTGAGCAATATGGTTTTAAAAGATATGTTTCTCAGAAATGCTTTTTGAAAACTGATATTACTTTAAAACAATAAATGAGAGGTAGCTATTCAAATATGGCATGCAATAAGTCTTTTTATAAATTAATAATGACTTCCTAATTTTTCACTTTGAATATACAGAGTATGTTAGTATCTGGTTTAAGGTAAATACATCCTGTTCTAACACTATAATCTATTCATTGATTCAGACTTGTTCTTTAGTTCACAGTTTTATTGTTTGGTTTTTCATTTTAATGTTTTGACTTTCAAGGGAGGAAAAATCTCCTTACTTTATTTATAACAATGTTTGATGTCCATAAGTAAAATGCAGTTTCATTTTTGCCTAGAATTTTTGCCTATAAAATATGCTTTAAATAAATATTTTTGATAGTCATTTTAAAGTTCCATATTTAGGGGCACCTGGGTGGCTCAATCATTAAGCGTCTGCCTTCGGCTCAGGTCATGATCCCAGGGCCCTGGGATCGAGCCCCGCATCGGGATCCCTGCTCAGCAGAAAGCCTGCTTCTCCCGCTTCCTCTCCCTCTGCTTGTGTTCCCTCTCTCCCTGTCTTTCTCTCTCTCTGTCAAATAAATAAACAAAATCTTAAAAAAAAAATAAAAATAAAAAACAAAGTTCCATATTTAATTTTCTTCTTTATAGAAAGCTAATCCTTAACAGTTCTTGCTCTCAATTATTGAAGTTTGTTTTAGTCAGCAATAATCAATACACACAGATTTTGCTAAAACACAGTCCTATCTGTGGAAAAGGCAGGGCCATTCTATGGAAAGAAGTCTGTCTTCTGGCCTGACGCTATCTAGTTAAGATGACACTCCAAAAATGAACTTATTTTAAGAGTGCACTTCCGGAATCTGTTTCAGAGAAAAATGACTCAAAAAATTTTTTGCTGCCAGCATTTAGTTTTTAAAGTACAATAAGAATTATAGCATGCTGTTCTATCACTACTGCATCATCATGTGGCTACTCTGTTGCTTAATTTAACACTTTGCTTTTCCTACAGAACTCTGGCCAGCCCCTCTATAAAGCAATTAAAACCGATTTTTACTCTCTTTAGCCCAGAGCTGGGACTGTCAACCAATAATTTGATTCCTTCCTACACAGCTACAGAGACTTTTCTTCCAGCACATATGAAAAGCAAAGGATAGCACCATGCATTTGCCACAAACCAGTCTAAATTACTGAGGGGGAAGAAAAACCTTTCTGGAAACTTCATTTCCACCCTTTCCTCCCCTCTCAATCCTACTGAGGTCAAAAACCATAACTAGGGCGCCTGGGTGGCTCAGATGGTTAAGCGTCTGCCTTCCGCTCAGGTCATGATCCCAGGGTCCTGGGATCGAGTCCCACATCGGGCTCCCTGCTCCTTGGGAGCCTGCTTCTCTCTCTCTCTCTCTCTCTCTCTGTCTCTCATGAATAAATAAATAAAATCTTTAAAAAAAAAACCATAACTAATAAATTACTAGAGGAGGAGGAGTCAGGAGAGAAAATATAAACTGACCGCATGTCTGTCTGAAGTTCAGGCTCCTAAGAATTTATCGGGCTGGGAGAAAAGAGAAACTTGAAAGTTAAATGAAATCCAAATTCTTTATTTTTACACAGGATGGATATTTTAATTGATGAAATGAGACTGCTTTTGTGACTAACAGTGAAAAGGGAGTATTATCTAAAACTGACTGCAGAAGTTCCCTGGGAAACTAAACAGGAGCAGGAAAGAAACATCTGCCAAGATGATTTAAAAGGGTTATTTCTGGCGCTTCTGAATTGTGCATGTGCGTGTGCGTGTGCGTGTGTGTGTGTATACATGTACATTAGTGCACATTTGTGTGTTTGTGTGTTAGAGCACAGCGTGCTCTTTCACTGAAAAGCCATGTCGGAGAGCAGGGAATAAAGAGTAAAATTTGTTTAAACAGTACAGGCTAGACCATAGCATAACAAAGGTTAAACATAGCCAAAAGATGACACAGGGCCTTTCAATACTTTCATTTATCACACTCATCCCCTCAATTGAGAGTAATAAGGAGAAAGATGATCAGAGGACATAAAACACATTTCTGCTACTAACTCAAAGAGAGGAAAACAGTGAAACTGTTTGATTAAGGTAAAACTGAGAAATGTTAAAGCAGATCAGTGACTTTTTCTCCTAAATACTGCCAAAGACCTAGAAATGTCTCTGGGAGAGAGGAGTCAATAAATGTTAAGAATTCGAACCTAGGGGCGCCTGGGTGGCTCAGTTGGTCAAGCGACTGCCTTCAGCTCAGGTCATGATCCTGGAGTCCCGGGATCGAGTCCCACGTCGGGCTCCCTGCTCAGCGGGGGGTCTGCTTCTCCCTCTGACCCGCTTCCCTCTTGTGCTCTCTATCTCTCGTGCTCTCTGTCTCTCATTCTCTCTCTCAAATAAATAAATAAAATCTTTAAAAAAAAAAATTCGAACCTATTTACACTTCTCTTTTGCTCATCTAATCCATGTGCCGAATTTAACCACCAGCCTAATTATATCAAACTTGCTGCAGTATTGCCCTGGGTACTCTTGTCTCAGAAAATAACTACGTGTTGGGCTGTTCTGGACGACCCGTTCCCAGCAGAACCTCTCAAGAATGAAACATTGTTTGCTCAAGGGTCAGAAGATTGGGGAAAAACAACAGTGTTTAGAAGCTCTTTTTTGTTGTTTGCTTTCAAAATGAAAGAAGATTTTTAGAGTCCCCTCTGTGTTTAAAAAAAGTCTACATTATTCCAAACTAAATTATCTCCTAAATTGGCTCCGCTTCTAAAATGTTGTTATGTGGACATGTGTGAGAAGGAGCAGTATGGAGAGATAGTATTTACAAGGGCCTTCCCAACTTGCCTCCTCTCATCTGATCCTGAAAACCGTTCCTCAAGGCAGGGACAGTCACCGTCCCAGCTCTGCCTATGGAGAAACCGGACCCTGAAGAGACAGCTGAGGTTTCAGACGGCAGCAGATAATTCACTGGTAGCAGTCCACTTCCTTCCACACGTTATCTGCTCACTGCCTAACAGGAGCGGGGCTCCCTGTACCAGGCAGCTGGGACCGTTCATGCTTCATGCACACCATCCCACTTGATCCTGACAATAGTCGTGCCAGACTGATAAAGTGTCACATCCCCTTAACAGATGAGGAAAAAAAAACACAGTGAAAGGTATTCTGGCCAAAGGTCCAACAGCTCACAAGTGACAGCATTGGGACCCAAACTTTAGCCCTCCGATTCTCTCTCGCTCAGTAATGATTCTACCACACTGGGCTGGCTCTCTCCCTGAACCAGCTCCTCAGAGTGACCATCACCCTCACCTCTCTTGGGCTTGCCCAGGCTGTCTGAATAAGGGGATTCTTGCTTGCTGGGCCTCACCAAAAAAGTGCTTATTTATGTTCTAGGCAACGGTGTCTTTGTGTGTGCACGTGTATGTGTAGATTTTATAAGTATGTGTGTGTGCACTTTAATTCTAACCAATCCTCACAGCAACGCTACAAAAGACGTACTATCACTCAGATGACTTACAGATGAGAAAATGAGGCTGAGGTTTGAGAAGAACAAATGATCTATCTGCTGTCCCTGCAAGCCAATAGTCGAGTTGCGACTCAAAGGGAAGCTTCCTGACATACAATCCCAGTCCTCTTTCCATGAGGATACAGCTCCTCCTTCCTTTTCCTTTGCTTCCTTATAATCATATAACTTTGACAGAAATTAAAACACCTCTCTTCCTCTTCCTTACACATGAGTCAGAGGTGTGCGAAAGGAATTAGCGTTGCATGTCAGCTACCTCCTCCGAGAGAAAATTGATAGGAAATTATTTTCTATACAGCACTAAGCAAAGGAGAGTCTAAAATTGCCAACAACCACAGCTCAGTGGTGAGCAAATGGCCCTGAGCTCCCACTATGTGACCTACCGTCTGAGCAAGGTCCCTGCCTCCAAGGCAAGTACAGCAGAACGTTTTGTGGAAGCACAGAGTACTCCCGGAGTAAGGAGGGGAGAGCCCGAACCTGGCTTGAGAGAGGACAGAGACCTGAAGGGGTAGGGAGTCAGAGAAGTGGGGAAAAAGGGTTACCAAAAAAAAAAATGGTCCATTAAGAAACTGAAGGAAATCCGACATGCAGTGGGGGAGAGCGATGGAAATGAGACCATGGAAAGTAAGCAGAATCCAGATCCCCTTAGGACCTTGTTAAGGTTCTTCTAAGGACCAGTGAGAAAATGTGGAAAAAAACAACAACAACAACAACAACAACAACACTGAACTTACCTTTTCTCAAGGGTCTCTTGACCCAGAGGGAAGCACTTACAGGTGAAGAAGGCTCTGGTTGCATAGACAACCAGAGAATGTTAGTCCTGGATGAAGCGTCAAAGTCAAATCTAATCCGGTCCCGAAGTGGGAGAAGGGAAGTGACTTGTTCAAGGTCATAGTTACCCCCAAGGTGCCCTGACCGCCACCCAGAACTATTTCTGCCACATGACACCACCTCTGCTCTTTTCCCTTTCATCCCGATTTCACTCTGACAGCTGCTTGCTCAAAATAGATGATTGTTAAAGTGGGGAATGTTGATCCTGAGTCCAGTAGCTTGGATGGATTTAGGGTGACCTCAGCAGCCACAGCCTCAGCTGGCTGAGGCCTTTGGAGTAGTAGTGGTGAGTGTGACTGAAATCTTCTAAATTAGCACTCAGGCAATTCTGACCGAATGTCAGGGTTGTCTACCCTAGAAAGAACAAAACATAAAAGTAAACTTTTTATATAACTATACCCTGTTATCAGGGAGAAGCCAAGAAGCCCCAATATATTGAACGTCTTGTAGAAAAGAGTATATTCTGGACGGAGCTCCTCCTCAGCATGCCCGATTCCCCTTCTGATCCTCCCGAAGATAGCAGAGCTTAGGGAGTGAAGGCCCCTGAAGGCTTACCTCCAGGCACTAGTTGAATTGCAAATCGAAGTTGAGAAATATTTTCCTCGACCTTCTGTTCAAACCTGAGGAGACTGAGACTTGACCCACATAGTACATTTTGACGGTTTTGGAATAAAATGAAAAATTCATAAAAATGAGAGAATGTTATCATTCCCCCAATCTTACGATTTGAAACCTTCTTTATTGGATAGACTACATTCAAATCAGGTTAGTGGCTGAGCATTCAGCACACGCAAGCCAAAAAGGCAAAACACATCACTCCCTGAGTCTCTTGATAACTGATGAGCGCTTGATAGATCTGAATTAAAGGTTTGCCTGAGAAAAGGTCAGTCTACCCAGTCAAAATGTGTGTGTTTGTATTGTGGACACTCACAGGTCCTCACATGGGTTTTTACTATGGGACTTACACAGTATTTTTTTTATTCATTATCACGTCAAATCTTCACAGACATTTTGTGAGGAAGGTATTGTAATCTTCACCCTAAAAGTAAAGAAGCTGAGGGTATGCACAGTTACACCGTTTACTGGTGGTCACGCAGCCAATAAGTGTCAGAAAGGAATCAAAACTCTGTCCCTTGTCATCTTTCCCAAGTCTAGAGAAAGTCCAGAAAGCTGTGCCACCATAGTCGTATCAACTATTTGCTGGACAGTGGACCTCATGGGGGACTCCCTGTTTGGGTTTAGTACTTGGGTTGGCCGCCATAATGTTAACTCCAGGCTTCCGCCAAACAAAACAGATCGGGTTCATTTTCACATATAACATGGACTCTGTGGACTCCAAACACCTGACTTGTGCAATGGATGAGCATATAGAATAAAAATATGATTTCTTAACCTCAAAAAAGATTACAAACCCAGAAATCGCTTGCATTTAAATGAGACTTGACTTGAGCTGCAACTCTTCCCCTCAATATAGCAGAAAGCAGGGTTTTCAATAGATAAATTGGAAGAAAGGAAATTTGCTTTTAGTTGGTCAGTGGAGGATAATTTGAAATTGTTTTTACAGCCTGTAGTAACCTAGATGACTGTCAGTACATAAGGGCGCAAAAGTTAATATGGAAAGCCTTTCTGGTCTGATGCACTGTGCCTTGAAACAAAGCAAGCTTGCTAGTTTTTCTAGACACCTGGAAACTTGTTTAGCCTCCTGAGTTGTGCAGGAAACCAGGTACATATAAATGTTAGGGTGGCCTGACATCTCAGCCACCCAAAGCAAGGCACACTCTGCAACTTCGTATTTCGAGCCTCTCTCACCTCCTTCTGTGCTCCCCTTCCCCATCCTTTAATGCTGCCCCTTTTTCCAGGCACCAGTGTGACCTGTGCAATAGAATCTCCCAAAGAGTCATCTTCAATGGGTTCTTAAAATGCATCTGAAATACGTGTCTGCCAATAAATGGCACGGGTACTACTTATTTCTTGGGATCCTGGCATTTGGTGGAATCCTTCATGACCCCACCCATACGGATTTCTAATGGTAAAACTAAGACACCATGATGGGATGGGGAGAATGGAAGCTCAGATATTTGGCTAGTGGGAGGTGCCTCCCCCAAATCTTAAACGACTGAGAGCGCTTCCCATCTCCAATTTCAAACTGGCTAACGTTACAACATTTCTTGGAAGTTTCTTCTGAAAGAGACCAAAAATCTACTGATTTATTATTATATAAGAAGATTCATCTGCGTTAGCCTACATGGTTAACTCCCTGATGTATTCTCGTTTGTAACTAGATTTTCTAATGTCAATCAAATTTTAACAATAAAGCAATTCTCAGGGCTTCACAGTGAGGCTTGTTGGTTCAGATGGCTCAGGCAGAATCTGTGCAGCTGACCCTTCCTTTTTAGAATTGGTTTGTTTTTCTCAGCACCGAATGGTATAAGGAATATTTAAGTGTAAAATGTGCATTTTCCATCCACTTACATTATAAAATTAGAGATGAGGAAGTCATAGGACGTCACTGATGTCTTCCTCAGGCTATTAAACTCCTCTTAGCTTTACTTCCTCTCTCCCAACATACAGCCCACGATGGAATATTTACCCATTTTATAGCAGTATCCTCAAAATCCTCTATCATTTTTCTTTCTGTTTTGTTTGCTCTGATGACCCCTAGACTTGGACTAATTTACCACTCTGCTTTTATCTCCCTCTACACCCAGGCTGACAGACCCTGGTGGAGTAAATCACACTGGTATTTTGACTAAAATTTTGAGATCTCCAGAAATCCTTTTATGTGTAGTTGGCCAGTACTCCCTCCCATTATTCATAGTGTCTGTTCCAAATATTTTCCATTCTTCTCAAACCCCTACCCTATCACATTAACAAACAACCTTTCCTCCAACATGAGCTACAAATTCTTTCAACTTCTCTATGCATAAACTCGTCTATATACATTACCACCTTTTTTCTTCCTAGCTCAAAGAAAAATATCTCTCCTTCCCCCATTAATCTTTTCATATAAGTTCCATTTTTTTATCCTCCCATTTAATACATATTTATCAAATATTAATTATGTGCAACTATGCTAGAAGCTTGTGGCATTGTAGTAAGCAGGAAATTCTGGATGCAGAAGACAAGAAATAAAATCAATAAATCAATGACATGGCCTCCAGAGCTGTGAAAGAATATGTTTCTGTTGTTTTTAAGCCATAAAGTTGGTTACAGCAGCCAGAGGAAACGAATATAATTTTGGTTTCAAAGAGTAGGTTGCTGCTGTAACAAATACCTAAAAATGTGGAAGGATTATTCAAGTAATAGCCAAAGAATTGAATAATAGATCAAAGCTGGGAGAATTTTGAGAAGCATGACAGGCAAAGCCTACATTGCCTTGAAGAAATTGTTGGTAGAAACACGCATGTTAAAGATGCTACAGGTGAAGGCTTAGAAGGAAGTGAGAAGTACAGAAAAGAAAGCTTCTGTCCTCTTTAAGAATACACATATTGTCGGGGCGCCTGGGTGGCTCAGATGGTTAAGCGTCTGCCTTCGGCTCAGGTCATGATCCCAGGGTCCGGGGATCGAGCCCTGCATCGGGCTCCCTGCTCAGCGGGAAGCCTGCTTCTCCCTGCTTGTGTTCCCTCTCTCGCTGTGTCTCTCTCTGTCAAATAAATAAAAAAATCTTAAAAAAAAAAAAAATACACATATTGTCTTGAACAGAATTTGGTAAAAATATGAGCATTCTAAGTGCATCTTGTGAGGGTCCAGAATGAAATGCAAGAACACATTACTGGGAACTGGAGGGAAAATGATCCTCCCAAGATAGTGGCAGAAACCTTGGCTAAATTGTGTCAGATAGCTGTGTGGAAGCAGAAATTGCAAGCCATGAACTTGGATAGTTAGCTGAAGAGAGTTCCAAGCCAAGTGTTGAAGGGTGCCTGGTATTTCTTTTCTGTTCATAGTAAAATGTGAGAAGAAAGAGATAAATTGAGGAAGAAACTGATAAGCAGATTTTTTTTTTTCGGTAATTTGTTACAGCAGCTACAGGAAAGTAATACAGCCTTTAGTGAAGTCAGGGATATCTCGTGTTATTTAGAAATGCCAATTCATGGATCTCTAGGGTAGAATCAGATTACTTTAGGCTGCTGTTAGTTAATGTTAACACTAGATGAGGATACCTGATGAAAATGTGTCATTTTGATTTTATATCATTCAGGACATGCTCCTATCAGCCCTAGATTTATTTATTTGTTTATTTATTTATTTATTTATTTATTTATTTTTAAGTTTATCCACCAATGGTAAGTAAAATTAAATCCACTTTGTCTTAGAGCTCAAGTTCCCAAACTGGCCTATCAACAACTTGTGGGTTGTCTTTTTGTTTGTAGATTTTTACTTACATTAGTTTGTTTGTTTTTTAAGACACAGATTCTCAGAGCGTATTCAGAACTGCTGAATTGATTTTCTGGGGCCGGTGATTGGATATGTATGTTTTCATAATGTTTTGTAGGTTAGTATCATAATCACCCACTTTAGGGAACCATTGAAATTACAGACCAAAGCTGGATTTGCCTACCTTAAGAAATTCCTTAGTATCTGCTGTTTGTCAGATATATAGTAGGTGAGTTCTATAAAATATTTGCATTTAGTCTTACAATAAGGTGATTCTTCATCTCTGCTTGGAGGTTCTTAATCTCTGGCAAATCGAGGTTCAAAAGAGTTACACAACTTTAATCTAAGCCAGTAATCAGGGGATCAGGTATTTGCCCACATATCTATCTGATTCCAAAACCCATGATCTTAGTACAGAAAAATCAGCATAGTGCAGTGGACTGACAACTATTTGTTCACATTTCCATACATATACTTTCTAGGTGAATCATTTGGGTAAGTCATCTAACTTCTCCAGCTTCAGTTTGCTCTATTTAGAGACGAGGGTAAAAAATATGGATCCCAAGCAGTTGTTACAATTATCTACATAATAGTACTTTATTAAGTACTATTGATAAATGGTGAATGCATGGAAATGTGGTTTTACCATGGTTTTTGCTCTTATCTATTTCTTTTTTACAGACTAAGAAAAGTATAGCTATATTGTCTGGCAGAAGTGCCTGCTCCCACAAAATGTTACATCTGCTGCCAGCTTCCTTTATTCTTGAGAACTTAAGGCTTCCTGAATGGCTATTTCTGGAGCCAGACCGGACCAGAGTTTGAGTCCCAACTCTGCCATTTACTAACAGTATAATCATGAACTAGCCTCACCATGATTTCAATTATTCCTCCATAAAAAAGGAGAAGAGATGTTGTTGGTTTAAATTGATAATACAGCCTGCCTATAATATTTATTTATGATCATTGTAATTTAATTATGACATTACTAATAGTAGCTGTGTTAGAAGGATGACAAATACTTTTTGTGAGGTTCCAATGAAGAGTAACAGGCAAGGGATGGAAGACCGCCAGCAGCGAGGCAGTACACATTGCAGGGTGTGGAAAAAAAACCCAAGACCAATTAAAACCCACCTGAATACCAACTCCCACTGTAGCTTTATCCTCCTCTCTATGGCAGGAGGATTATTTCTACTGTGGTTACTCTGTAGCACAGAAAGTCTCAGCAAGTAACCCTTAAATAGATAGAGAATATGAAGAGTTTAATTATACATCTCCATATATATCCATAAATACACTCACATGCAGGGTGGGAGAAAGGGAGAATATTTCCTTTGGCACTTGGCAGGAGGCCATTTGGAAGGGCAGTCAGAAACTACTTGGTAACATTAAATAAGTCAGAGTGTTCTCCTGTGGTATATGGTCTAAGTAGGATAGCACTAGCTACCATTTGGTGAATCCCTATGCCAGGAACTGTGCTAGACATTTTACATGCATTCTCACTAGACTGTAAAGCTCTGTTGAATAAGAACATTTACCTAATTTTAAAGATGAAGAAACGGAGACACAGAAAGATTAAGTATGGTATCAGTGGATAAAGATCTGAGAAATATTGGGGGTGAGATTCAAAATAGTGTCTAACCACCTGCGAAGCCTATGTCCTGTCCCCTACAGCAAGATGCCTCCACAGGAACTTCTCATGTCTTGCATTGCTAGTCCTTTTATAGCAACTACTGTTACTGGTTATTCTTACTCTGCTTGTTTATTTTGCTTATACCCCTCCTCAAGAAAAACACATGATGAACTCATCACTGATACATGTAGTAGATATTGGATGGATGGATGGATAAACAGATATATAGACAAACAGATAGACACACAGACAGATAAACAGAGCATGTCAGTATATGTCTATCTACGTAAAATTGCACTCTGTGACTTTTAAAACCATCTCTTTGGTTCTAAAATGAGCCCTGCTTGTGTCCTGGCCCAGGTGTGCTGAGCAGCTAGTTCACAATAACCTCCCGACCACCAGTGTCATCATGTGCTTTGTGGATGAAGTGTGGTCCACTCTCCTGAGGTCTGTTCATAGTGTCCTCAATCGCTCTCCTCCACACCTCATCAAGGAGATTCTACTGGTAGATGACTTCAGCACCAAAGGTAAGAAAAGCACTCCTGGAAAATTAACGTTTGATATGAGGCGATAGCAATTTGGGTGGATGGCAAAAATATCAAATCATTGTTTCATGTGGTGCCTTAGAGGCATCAAGCCAAGCATCTACGGAATATAGAAAGTGAGTTCTATCTTCAGTTAGCTGTCTCAGACTTCCCTTCAGCTGTGCCTTCTCTGCCATGTAGAAATGATTTTCTAACTATAGCTCCTTGGAGCACTTTGAAGTTCCAGAGACCAGAAGATGTTCAACCGTTTTATGAAATCTAATAAGCAAGTACCCTACAATTAATAGGATGCCTTTCCCACTGGTAATAAGAAGTCAGAGTTAGACTCTATGGAAAACAAAGAAATGGAAGGCCGATGGTTTCTTCCTCAAGGGCAAAGCACATTATGTGTTAAGTGTCGAGAAGACAAATTGCCAATAGAACCAAAGAGATGAGGCTTTAACAGAGTGCAAAGGCAGAACCCACCACGGTCTGGAAGAAGTGGAGAATCTCCCTCTTGGGGTGATCACATAATTTGTGTATTAAGTGCTCCATTTCCACTCGAGGTCCCACTGCCACCACACTACAAATTCTCACAATGCAACCCACTTCAGAAAATTTTAGAAAATAGCAAAGAGAGGATAGCCCTAATAGAACAACTTAGCTCTTTTCATGACCACAACAGCATGAGCCAGTTTCCTCAGCCTCAGAACTCCTGCCACAATCACCCTGAGGTCTGTTAGCAGTGAGATGCCTAAGAAAAACTGGTTGAAAACTTTGAGAAGGGGCCTTGAAAGCATAAACGGAAATAGTATCCAGTCACCAAGCAAATAACAGTCTTTTTATGAATGGCAGATCCAGGGACCTGAAGAACCCTTTGGAGAGAGCTGGAGCTTATATGGTTTTCAGTGTCCTCTTTAAGAAAAAAAAAAACCACAAAATCAGTAGGAAAGTGAGCAGCAGAAGTACTTCTGGAAGCCTTTCCTACCTGGGATACCTGTCAATAGCTTAATTACACATCGAAGTGACTGTAAGTCATGTAAATATACCCCATAAAACCCCAACAACATTCCTGTGGATGGATACCTCTTTGGCCACCCAACAAGACAAAAGAGGTATGACTCAGAGGGTGTCAAAGTAGGGAAGTGACAGTGCCCTTGACCAATTGCAATTGCAGTATCTTTCTTTCACAAACTTTCCAATTTGCATATAATGTTTAGCCTCTTGTCTGGGTCTTGGCAGGGGCCTTTGTAAGTTTGTACAGAAACTCGAGTTTCATTTATTTCAGGGCAAATTTGCCCGTCCTGACAAATACTCAGAAAAGGTGAGCCCTCCTCTATGTCACTTGACAACACTGGAAAGAAGGATTTGGAATTTGAGAAAAAGATAGCTTGGAGTATTGGATGCAGACAAAAAGCCATCCAAGAAAATAACATCAGAAAATAAAATCGTGGTCCAAGGAATAAAATTTAGTGACTACAGTAACTATCATAGTTTCTGGAATTTGATACTGAGAAGCCACTGCTAGCATTGTCCAGATCTAGTTACTTAACGTGTTTCCTTGTCTATTCTTACTGTGATCCAGACTACCTAAAAGGTAATTTGGATAAATACATGTCTCAGTTTCCAAAAGTTCGGATTCTTCGCCTCAAAGAGAGACACGGCTTAATAAGAGCCAGGCTGGCAGGAGCACAGAAGGCAACAGGTAAGAAGCTGCTGATTTTTTGTTTTTGTTATATTTTTGTTTTAGTTGATTTGCTTTCAAATAGATAGCAAATTTGAAGTAATACCGCAGTGAACACCCACATAGCCATCATCATGCCACCAGTTTTTAACTCTCTGCACCATGTGCTTCATCACACACAGACACAGACACGTGTTTATATATATATATACCCACTTTTGTCCTCAACTTTTGAATTTGCAGATATCATGACGCTACAACTCTGTGTACCTTAGTAGGCCTCTCCGCAAAATACAGACGTTCCCTTAGATAAGCGCACTTTCCTATCTAAATATCATCTGGTTTATGCTCTTTCAGACGTCCTCATTTGCTCCTCAAATGTTTTTTATAGCTACTTCTCTCTTTGGAAATTTGAGATCTTATTAAGTTCCATGCACTGCATTTGGTTGTTTAGTCTCCTTAGGTCCTCAGTCTAGAGAAGACAACATACTACTTACTGTTGACTTGTTTGGTTTTTTTTAGAGTCCAGGCCATTTGTTTTGTACATGTGACCACATTCTGAAGTTTTATCATTGCTTCCTCATGTTACACTCAGGATGAATGTTATGGAAGTGAATAGTGTATAGTATTGTACTACATAGGTGGTAGGAATTACATATTGTTTATGGGCTTCAACTCAAGAGACACATGATGTCAAGTTGCCCCCCCATGGGAGATAGTAATTTTGAGCATTTGGTTAAAATGTCGACAGCCAGGTTTTTCTTTTGGGAGTAAGAAGTAATTTGTGATGTGATACTCGGATTCATATGAATACTGTTTTCCTTACATTTTACTCAATGGTTTTGTACCCGTTGGTGATCATTGCTTAAATCAGTTATTACACTGGGGGCTGCCCATCTCTCTGTCCTTCCCTCCTCCTTCTTTTTCTTCCTCCCCTCCTCTCTGTCCCTCCTTCCTCTTCCCCTCTTATGCTCCCATCAATACTAATTTATGCTTTAAAAATTCAATGCGTATATTATTAAATTTCTTCCTTCCTTCCTTCTGTCCTTCCTTCCTTCATCCCTCCCTCCATTTGGAATTTGATACTGAGAAGCCACTGCCAGTATTATCCAGATTGTAAGTTTGTACAGAAACTGGAGTTTCATTTATTTCAGGGCAAATTTGCCCTGAAATTGATTGATTGATTGATTGATTGATTGGTTTGTTTTGTTTGTTTATTGTACTCAGTTTGTCCCAAATTTGACCACCTGGAGCCCCTCCAAGCCTATGTATTTTTGACCTGATCCCATCAGTATTTGAGGACTGAGAACTGTTTCCTTCTCTCTTCCCTGACCTATGGGGTATGTCTGCTCTTCTGATAGCTCTCTCTGTCTTCCCAAAGAGCAATACGCCTTCTTTTCTTCACTTTTCTTTAGTGTGTGGGTTGGTGAGTGAATGGGAGGAGTCAAATCTTTTCTGCCCATGAGTATTCTAAAAATGACATCAAACATATTGATTTATTTTTGTATCCTTCTGTGGAACTACCCATACCCCATAATAATTGCTGAACTTATATACCAGGTTCCATTCTAAATACTTTCTACAGTAATTGATTTAATCCTCACCAGAACTCTAGGAGCTAGGTACAATAATTTTCCTCATTTTACAGATGAAGATAGGGAGGCACAGTGAGGTTATGGCTTGCCCAAGTTCTCCCCGCTAGCAAGTGCTACAGCAGGATTGGAAGCCAGAAACCTTGACTCCAAATCTGCACTTATCTGCTACATTTTGCTGTCTCTCGATATCTAGCCACCACTCTCCCCTGTAGACCATAGCATTGCATATCTCCACCAGCTTGAACTTAAGCATGTTCTTTTTTTTTTTTTAAGATTTTATTTATTTATTTGAGAGAGAGAGCAAGAGCTGGGGGAGAGGCAGATGGAGAGAGAGAAGCAGGCTCCCCACTGAGCAGGAAGCCCCATGTGGGGCTCCATCCCAGGACCCTGGGATCATGACCTAAGCCAAAGGCAGACACTTAAAAGATTGGGCCACCCAGGGGCCCCATATTTAAGCATGTTCTAATGGTAAATTATCTCCTCACCTAAGTTACACTTCCTTGTGACTAAACCCCAAATTTTGACCTTTTCTTATCTCATTGGTTTCCTAATTTCTTTGGCCTGTAATGGAAATTTAAAATTAACTACAAACACATCACACCAAAATTGACATTGCAGTGATAACAAAGATTCTTAATGATAGACTGCATTTGGAACATTAAGTAAAAATCCATGTTTGATTTCTTTTGGGAAGTAATGGCACACAAATTGTACAAAAATAGGATAGTGAGGAAATAGGCCAAGTAGGCAAGTTTGGGGCTAAGATCTGGATGAAGCACATTCCCAGACAAGCGGAACAAGAAGTGCAATGTCCTGGGGTGCCTGGGTGGCTCAGTTGTTAAGCGTCTGCCTTCGGCTCAGGTCCTGATCCCAGGGTCCCACATCGGGCTCCCTGCTCAGCGGGAAGCCTGCTTCTCCCTCCCCCACTCCCCCTGCTTGTGTTCCCTCTCTCGCTGTGTCTCTCTCTGTCAAATAAATAAATAAATAAATAAATAAATAAATAAATAAATATCTTTAAAAAAAAATAAAGGAGTGCAAGGTCCTGATGCAGAAATATGTTCTGTGTATTAAAGTTAAAGAAAGTTTATTATGGCTGGTGGGTACTGACCATGGAGAGAGTGATAGGAGATTCATCTTGGGGGCAAGGAAAAGGTGGGCTTTTGTAAAGTTTTATGAGTCATTCAAGGAGTGTAGGCATTATTCTTGGTATCATATGAAACCAATGGAGTACATTAAAGAGGAGGATAAAATTGTTTGACTTAATTTAAAGCTCAATTTGGCTGCCTTGTAGAGACTGGGTATTAGGGAGATGAGAGAGGAAGGAGGGAGACCAATTAGATGGTTATCATCGCGGCGCCCAGGTGGCTCAGTCTGTTGAAAGTCCAACTCCTAGTTTCGGCTCAGGCTGTGATCTCATGAGTCGTGGTATTGAGCCCCGTGGCTGGCTCTGCACTCAGCGGGGAGCCTGCTTGAAGATTCTCTCTCCCTCTGCACTCCCCCCCACTTGCTCTCTCTTGCTCTCTCAAATAAATAAATAAATCTTAAAAAAAAAAAAAAAAAAAAAAGGAGGCTATTATAGTTGTCCAAACACCAGGGAGATACTAGGGCAGATGAAGGAAGGAATCAGAGTAAGAATATATTGTGGACATGGAGCCCATGGGCTTGTTATCAGATAAGATATGAAGAGAGTAATAATGAAAGGAGCAAAAAACAAAACAAAACAAAACAAAACAAAAAAACCCCCTAGAATTGGCATCTGAGCAACTTGGTGGGCGGTGGGGCCATAACCAGAGGAACAGATTTGGGATTGCTGTTGAGTTCCGATTTTGTCCATGTAAATTTGAGATGAAAATGAGACATCCATGTAGAGAAAGCTGACAAGTGCAGAACCAAAAATGTACTGCTTATAAAAACCTTCTCTCTGCCTGCATGGGACACAAAGCGTGCTGGCGATCATCTCCAGAACAGTCTAAACTGTTAGACAACACGGAAGGCCTCTTCAGATGGGCTGCAGTGAACTCGCTCAAGGAAGTTGCCTAATCGGCCTGCTCAAGTACTTGTGGTTATACAGCCAGCAAATAACTTCTCTGAATCTAGAGAATCCAAATGTAACAATGTAAACTTGGCTCTCAGTCAGTCATTAAAGCCCGTGAGTGCATTAGCTCAGTTTCCGTTTGGTAACTCTCAAACTATTTGTACCACGACCCATGCTAAGAAATAAATCTTACACCACAACCCAGTGCATATATATGTTACACATGTAGCCACAGTAGACATTTCATGAAATAACATGTGCAGCAGATTCTAATATCTTCTATTTTATTTGTTTTTTAGATTCTGACCAAGCCCACTATATTGTTGTAAAGACTTGCTAAGGGGTCATAACTTTAGTTTGGAGAGGCCAGCTAGGTGCATCTGAATTGCTTGCCACTGTCTAGTGAAGAGCTGCTTCTCAAACTATCATAGAAGAACTTTTTTTTTTCTAATTTCCAAATTTTGTGGACCTGCCCCTTTGTAAATTATAATAAAGATAAACTACCTAAGAAAGAGATGGAAAAAAAGAAAGATATGTACACAATTATATATGCATTCCTCTATACTATATGTATATAGATATATACATAAATTTATTATGTATAATATATACATGTGTATGTGTGTACATATAACATACATAAGATACAGATAACATAAATAATGACTTATGTGTTATATACATACACCTATACAAAGCAGAGAATAAATTAACAAATTCCAGCAAACTGCTAGAGTTTTAAATCATCCATTCTCAATTTCCGTTCCTATCTCTGATGGCAGGGTCCATGGCCCACACTTTGAGCAGCATTAGCAGAAGGCCAGTGCCTGAATGTAGAAGAAGCTGAAAAGTGTGTTCTGATGGAATTAGTAACAGCCTTGTCCAAGAATACATCCAAGGGCCCTGAAGTTCACCTGACTCCTGCAGGAAATTCAAGGGGATTCAGAAGCCCATAGCAACTTTAGCTGAGGAAATAATTCAGGGACTGTTCAGGGACTGGCCCTAAGTGGGGCTGGCCAGCCTGTTAGTTCTCCCAGACTTCCCTTGGGCATTCCCCAGCCATCTCAAGTAAAGCACAGGCAGGACACATTCTGGGCCTGAAAAGTCTCTGTAATCAGAGATCAGCAAAGATACCAGGGCAGAAATTTCCTCTAGACTGCCTCAGCCAAACAAAGAAATGAATGACAAGAATCTGAATTCAGAATCTGACAGGCCTTGACAGCTATTGTTTCCTAAAGATTTACCGTTCAGAATTCAGAGAAAAGGGAGGGGAAGCCACAGGCAAGGATGAGATCAAAGATCCAACGACCTTCAGAAACTGGTCAGGTTTGGTCCCAGGGTATTATTTTGATCCCAGAGTATTATTAGACTCTCTGAAAGTACATAATACAAAATAATAAGGGCAAAACAGTGACTCTCTGACCACTAACAATGTTCACTACATGTTCAGTTTCTGGTGCATGATAGGTTCTTCATCTGGATATGATTCAGGCAAAAAGATCGGGTCCAATAAGTTATTTCCTGAGAATGAGGAGATAGAGAGTTCAAGTAGGGTTTAAAAATCTGAAGGGCAGGCCACGGTCAATGGATCTCTAGGGAAAGTGTCCTATAGGAAGCCAACGCAAGTAAAAAAAGATGTAGTAATTGAGGTAGAAAGTGAACAAGCCGACCACTCGGATCTCGTGCGAGTATTGAACAAAAGAGCAAGTTATTGCCCTGCCAAGAAGAGTCTGCAGATGGGCAGGTTTCAATAGTACACTCTAGAGAGTAGAGTAGAGATCAGATTCTCATTTCCTTTATAACAAGGGCATTTGGCAAAATACATGACATTGCTGTGAACATTCCAAAGAATCAGTTGGCTAACTTTAAGTATGTGGACTAAAATGACATCTGACTCCTGGACAACTTTAAGGTCTCCTGAAAAGCGATAGTCCTTCTGTAAATTTCTACAACTTGTTTCTGCTGCAGGTAAAACAGGTGGTTTCCTTAGCATCACTTATAAATTATTATGTAAAATTAAATGGCCAGCCAGGTCCACATCCCTCAAGGAACCCTAAAGACAACACTCCAACACTAATTGGTGCTGGCAACAATATTCCAAGCTGGTTGGCTAAATAGAAATGGGGGTCTGTACTCAACAAGGAGCCAAAGCTTTCTGGCACATCGAGCATCTCTGGGTTGGTCAAAAAGTAAATAAATAAATAAGTTACAATCAAACCCATCTGCAAACAATCCAGCATCGCTGGGACCTACTCTTAGGAAACAGAAAAGCCTGCCAGGTGGTCATCAAGATAAGATTATTTTGAACTCTAGCTTAAACACTCATTGAAAAAACAGTAATAACACTAGCTATTTATTTTTATTTTTATTTTTTTAAGATTTTTTATTTATTTATCTGAGAGAGAGAATGGGAGACAGAGAGCATGAGAGGGGGAGGATCCGAGGGAGAAGCAGACTCCCCGCCGAGCAGGGAGTCCGATGTAGGACTCGATCCCGGGACTCCAGGACCATGACCCGAGGCGAAGGCAGTTGCCCAACCAACTGAGCCACCCAGGTGCCAACACTAGCTATTTATAAGGAATTTAGGTATTAGGTAGATCTTAGAACTATCCCCAGAAAGTAGATCTCAGAGAGGTTAAATAATTTATCCAGTGTAGCTAAGGAAAACAGACCTATGTGGCTTCGATACTATGTTCATTTCACCATGACGCTCAGGGTTAGGAAGGGTGTGTGTGAAACGTCCACAGACCATACCCTCTACAAGTAGAAGTCCTAACCAGAGTCAGCTACATAGATAGCTCCCTGGTCTAGTTCCGGAGATCTTATTTTAAATTAAAGTGTCTGAAAGTGGAGCAATGACATTCATGCATGGGAGGATTCTCTTCTCACCCAAAATAAAACAGTATAAAATTCCAGTCTGTGTTTTGGGCGGAAGCTGCTTCCTTTGGGTCCTGGCAACAAGTGAATGAAAATCTGTATGGGAATCTGGGCCAGGTGGGAAGTGAATGCAGGTTTGGGTACCCATCCTGCTGCCACCAGGGATTGAGAAAGTCGATCCAGGCCCCTTTGACTGTACCAGCTTACTCTGGGGATAGGGACAGGCAGTCTGGGAGAGACTCCTCTTTGGTTCGAACGGACCAGCAGTAGAAGTAGTGAGAAAAAGGAGGTTATCTTCTGCACATGCTATTCACTAGCCAAGTAGGAACTTAGCAGGCCATGCTTACACACCCTACGCACCTAGATAACCCCCGTGAACCTTCCCACACAGGGAGCGGGCTGTGCAAAATGACACCCTTAGTTGATAATGACCTTTCATTATGAAATAAGCCATAATCTCTGAAAATAGGACTCCACCAGCATGATCAGGAGTTGTAACCACTGTCTCCAAGAGTTGGGGATAATGGGGGAAGGGGCTTCAGTCTAGTGCAGCCTGGTCCTGCCTAGAGACTTCTCAAGAGCATTCCTCACCAAGACCTTGGCTAGGGTCAGTTTCTTTACCCTCATGCAAAAATTCCATTGTTGATCGGTTAATACGATACTGAACCATTAATTAAGAGGTATAGCTTTTAGTGGATAATGAACTATCATCTAGGTATCTAATTTCACCTTGTTCTTTGCCTGCTGCCGTCTTCCGCTTTTACTTTAAGCCTTCCCATTCTCATAGCTCTGCCTCTTTCTGACCATTTTTTCTTTCTTTTTTTAAGAACACAGGCAATGGAATAAACTATGTATTTTCAAATATCAGGTTGCCACTTAGCTGTGCTAACTTGAAAAAAATTGCTTCAGTTGTTTCTCTTAAATGGGAATAAAACTTAGATCTGCGTCTCATTTCTTAAATGGAAAGAAAAATGAGATTTATACTTCAGGTTTGTTGTGTGGCTTAAACAAGACACTCGTGTAGAATGCCTAGGACAGTGTCTGGCACCGAGTAAGCACTTAATAGAAGGTAAATGATGTTATTATAAGTTTGTCAAGAGCAGAGGGGAGCAACCAGGTGTCAGAGTGGTCGATGCAAGCAATAAGCCAAAAGGAAAGCAACCCTCAAGTCTTTAATCATTTCCTCCACTGATATAAGTAAGAAGTATAAGTAAGAATTGAAACAGAAGAAAGTGCTGACTCCCTGAATGTCCCATGTTTCCCTGTAGAGAAACGGGCTGGTGGATTGGGCAGATGTGAGGATCATCTCACTGCCCCCGGAGCCCAGAACAAACGGCTCCTCCTGTTTTACAGCCTGGGGCGGAGGGTGAGAAAAAGGAGAAGGCTCCGAGTAGGAAAGTGCTGAATGCTGAGTCAGATGGAGGAAAAGGTCTTGGCGACCTCCCCACCTCCCATGCGGTGAGACAGAGATCTTGGCCTGAAGGAGGCCTCCGATGGAGGAAACTGAGCTAGGAATGAAGCTGTGCTGAGAGCATGTCCACTGAGGGAGGGGGAGGGCCTGTGCTCTTGACTGCAAGTCCCTTCAGAGGCTGTGGTACACTGGCTGCAGACCACGTCTGGTGTGAGAGGGCAGCCTCCAGCCATGAGGACCCGCCAGGGAAAGCCTTTGTAATGTGCCTATGGTTGGGCCTGAAAGGACACATGTAGGATTTTGGCCATAGCCCAAATTCCTCGGGTTATTTGTTAATCTTCACACACACACACACACACACACACACACACACACACTCCACTTGTATAAAATCATTTGGAATAATGTAGATGCTACGGAGATTTTTATTGGGAAGAGAGTGTTACTTCACACAACTAATAGGAAAAAAAGAATTTTAAGTGATTATTTTTTGGCCTCCAAGTTGGTTTTTTTTTCTTTTTTCTTTTTTTTTTCTCCTGCAAGTCTTTGATTTTTGTATTGTGGCAAAATATGCGTAACATAAAATTTACCATCTTAATTATTTCTTCAGTGCACAGTCCAGTACTCTGAAGTATATTCACACAGTTGTGCAACCAATCTCCAGAAAGCTTTTCATCTTGCAAAACTAAAACTCTATACCCATTAAACTATTCCCTATTCTCCCTCCCCATCCCTGTAACCCTTTTTACACTACCTTCTAGGCTTGCTGATTCTTCCTTTTTTATTTGTTTTCAGTCTTGTTATGCAGAATGATTTCTCCTCTTCGTCATTCCTAAGGCCCACCTTGGAATATCAAACTCTGCCTGGTCCACACACCCCCACCCCAGGTTAATGCGACCCACCCTCCTTAGAAGAGACAAAGCTTTTACTCTAAGGATTCCCTTCAAAGCCTTGGCTATCCATTCTAAGTGGCTTATCAATTTTTCACAAACAAAAATGATGCTTGTCCCATAGGACTTCTAGAAACGAAATTTATTTTATTTCATTATAGAATGAAATTATAGGGACCAGGAATTCAGTGAGAAGACTACTGCCCTTATAATCACCTTTCTGGAGCAATCCCCAAAACCTTTGAACATGAAGTACATACATTCAGTATATCACATTTTCAAATGATTTTTTTTTTCTCTGGCTCTCTAGGTGATGTGTTGACATTCTTGGATTCTCACGTGGAATGTAACACTGGTTGGTTGGAACCTCTTCTGGAAAGGGTTTATTTAAGTAGAAAGAAAGTAGCCTGTCCAGTAATTGAGGTCATCAATGATAAGGATATGAGGTAATACTGTCATATTCCACAAGATACTTCTAAGCGAGTTTTTAACTAACAGCAGCAGAAAGTACTGGTTATATTCCTAAAATGCACATTTTTGCAAATCTAAGAAATACACAGTGCATCCATTTAAATAAATGGAAACACATAATAGATATCTTGGGATCAGAGAAGGTCAATCCAGTAATTTATTTGATCATCAAAATGCTTAACTCTTAATAGCAATAAATCCTAATACTCATTGTCCTGTTCTTTCCTCTTTCTATTCAGCTGTACCTGAACCCAGAAAATATTTATCTCCCTTAAGATTAGTTCATCTTTTAGTGGGAAATAATACATATACTCCTAAATTGTTTTTTTCCCCTCAAAAGTAGTCAGAACATTATTAAAAGTAAAGTATAAGTTAAAAACTAGCAATCAAGCCAGTTAGTCACTAATGTACTCATAAATTTGCTTGAAATGTTATTAAAAAGTTTGTAATAATCTAAAATCATTTGTGTAAGAACTTGTTTCATTCATTTGAACAAGACATGGTGTCATTGCTTAAGTATATGTGTATGATCTCAGGTAGCACTTTTGTTTCTTTCCTGGATTAGTTACATGACAGTGGACAACTTTCAAAGAGGCATCTTTGTGTGGCCCATGAACTTTGGTTGGAGAACAATTCCTCCAGACGTTGTTGCAAAAAACAGAATTAAAGAAACAGATATAATAAGGTAAGTGTGTGAAATTTAAGATTAGAAAGCAATCGTGAATCTTTTTATAAAGGCATAGGAAACAATTCCACAAAACAAGTATTTCCTGTCATCCTGTAGACCATCAAGAATTACAGCTTTAGCCAATAGATGATCAAAAGCAAAGTTTTCCTAAGATATTACTTTTCCACTACCAAACCTCATTTTTTAAATGGCTAAGTGCACCTTATTCAGCCCTGAACCCAGAGAAATTCACTAATACTATTCCTGTTCCCTGAGATAGACAACTTAAGAAATATAAACTAATTGAATATGCTCCATAAACGCTGTATGAACACATACAATGTTAAAGCCAACATGAGTAAAAATTAGAAGAGTAAATAATAGTGGTAAAAGTATTATTGTAATAATAGCTACCATTTGGGTTTTCTTTTCAATTCTAATCCTACCCTTCCCATGGGAGCCAAATTCTGTGAATGAATTGAGAAATAGATACAGAAGGTGGATATGAATTTAAAGAGGGGCTTTATTGCTGGAGAAGCTGGATTTAAGATCACAGCTTAGACCTGAAGCCAAAGTGAACACTTCCCCCAGAGTCTAGACCTGCAGGACAAGCATGCAGCCAGCCTCAGGCAGAGCAACAGGGGTCCCCAAAGCCTTCCCAGTTGGAGAGAGAACTTGAGCAGACAAGTGTCAAGAGAAAGCCCCAGCCCAGACTGTGCATTGTAACATTATTTCTTAGAACTTAACCCTCAATACTGTATGCCTCATCCCTTGCTAGGTATGATGCCTTCAGAATTGATATTCCTAGCAAGTTAAATAGAAGTACTATCATTTATTAAGCACTGTGCATTTAAGCCTCTCTCTAACCCTAGGAGAGAGGTGGTAGTATTTTCATTGTGGAGATGAGGAAATTGAGCCTAAATGAGGTAATTTTTCCAGGGATATACATCTAGTAAAAGAACAAATTGGGACTCAGACCCATATCTGCCTGCATTTAACACACTTACTCTGATCCCACATTAAAGAACCTCTTTGCCTTTTTCAGACTCCCATTTTGAGAGTTAATGTAGTGATTGAGTTCAGATTATATTCCACATAACGTTAGGAAGAGAATGCATTCTGGATGGACTAGAAAGGACATTGAGCATTCAGACAGAATATGTACATAAATGATGGGGGAAGGGAAGTAGGTGTGGGGCAAAAATTACCTTATCCTTGACATTGCTTTGTACTCTAAACACAAGACAGGCTTTCCACACAAACCTTTCCACTGGCTCAATGGTAACCACCATGGGAAGGGATTACTGCCTTGTCTAGCTGCTGATTCAAGTGTAGTTTCTATCCCCCATAATCTATAACAGTCGCGAATGCTCTGGAGTCTGACTCTTTGGATATAAATCTCAATTCTATTACTTCCTAATGGTGTGAGCTTTAAAAAGTCACTTAACCTCTCTGAATCTCTGTGTTCTCGTTTTTTTGTTTGTTTGTTTGTTTTGCATTAAGACTAATAGAAGGAGCTACCTCTATTATCTAAGAATTAAATCTGATTATATAACATGCTTTAAAAAGTGTTTGCCACATAATAAGCTGTCAATAAAAATCTGTCTACAGTTGAGGCAGTAGAGTGGAGTGAGAGATCATAGAGTCAAACTAGACCACCTAAACTGAACCCCCGAAGTACATCATACTAATCTGTGACCTTGGGAAAGTTCCTAACTGTTTCTGTGCTGTGGTTTCTTAATGGTACATACTTGCAGGATTTTCATAAAGTCTGAGATAATTACATACATAACACTTACAACAGTGCCTAGTACTCCCTTAGTACTATTAAAAAGGCATTGTTAAAAATAACCTATCTGAGGTATAGGTCTGTGATTCAACAGTCTTACACAATTCACAGTGCTCACCATAGCACATAGCCCAGACCTGTACCTCTGAAACAAATAATACATTATATGTTAACAAAAAAAAAAAGAAGAAGAAGAAGAAGATAGCAGGAGGGGAAGAATAAAGGGGGGGAAAATCGGAGGGGGAGACAAACCATAAGCCCGGTGATGGGTATTAAAGAGGGCATGTTCTGTGTGGGGAAAAAAAAAAAATAACCTATCTGGAGAGTTTGTGTCAGAGAGTAAAGGGCAAATAAGAATCCTACTTCCAGGCCCCATCTTTGCTGACCCTAATCAAGCTTTGCCACCATGAACTAGGGAACTGATGACTTTGGTGCTATTTGTGACTCCATTCCAAGACCTCCCCATGCTTGGTAGCTATTTTAAAATATCTCTTAACTCCATGACAACTGCACAGGGGACCCACTCGAAACGTTGAATTCCCATGACAAGCAAGTTTAAAAAATCAAACATTTCTTTTTGTAGGTGCCCCGTCATGGCAGGTGGATTGTTTTCTATTGATAAAAATTACTTTTTTGAACTTGGAACATACGACCCTGGGCTTGATGTCTGGGGTGGAGAAAATATGGAGCTCTCATTCAAGGTATTACCAAGTGGTCCTCAAATCCTCTCTACAATTAAGACTTTATCATTTGGTTTCATTTTACTAATGTATAATCAGATATGGGACTGCCTCGGGGAGGAAATTCCACAGAAATTTAAGGGCCTCTAGATTAATGTTTTTGTATCCCAGATTAAATTTGGAAGAATCAATAGCTCTCACGAAATTTATTAGAATTCCCTAGTATTTTATAATCCTGTTTCTACATGTGACTTGGGAGAAATAATGCCTGCCATTCTGTATAAATGCTGTGGGATTCATGCTTCCCACAAAATATCTCTGGGAACGTTTTTCTAGTATATCGGAAGTAATGAAATCACTCAGTAATGGCTCACGTTAGATGCCACAAGGGACAGAAGTACAAAAAGTGCCTCTAGGGCAGGCCATCGACAGGCAGTGGTGCAACAACTTTGGACATCTCAGACAGTTCAGGTGTTTATAGTCATTGATCAACAGCTAAGAGAGCCTTGGCAGCAGCCAGAGTAAAGAGAATCCAAAAGGCAACTGCTTTCCTGAGGAGTGGGGTGGTATATAGTAAAAGGGGTATTACTTCGAGCTCATTTTCAAGTTGTGCTCCATAAGCCATATGGGTCATCCCAAGATGAGAAGGGCAAGTTGAAAACATGGAAATATACACTCCTTTCCCTGATCCAACCAAAACAGGAATCCATATTCCATATTTTATACTTTGGGATTCAGTGAGAATTTCTTTATAAAATAAGAAGATGTACACCGATGGGTAGGGAATAAAAATATATATATTTTATGAATCCTAAAATGGTCCACAGCAATGTACAAAACTAAATAAACCTGTTGAGTTTAATTTGAAACTATTGAAAAAAAACTACTTCAGACTGGGGCGGGGAGAGAGTGGTCACCAGGTCGTTCCTTGTCATTATTAACTGCCCATGATTTGCAGACATCATTTGATAATTAATGTTTATTATCATCCAGGTGTGGATGTGTGGTGGTGAAATTGAGATCATTCCCTGTTCCCGAGTGGGCCACATATTCAGAAATGACAATCCATACTCCTTCCCCAAAGACCGGATGAAGACAGTAGAGCGGAACTTGGTGCGGGTTGCTGAGGTCTGGCTTGATGAGTACAAGGACCTATTCTATGGCCATGGGGACCACCTCATAGACCAAGGGTTAGATGTTGGAAACCTCACCGAACAACAGGAACTTCGAAAGAAACTAAAATGCAAAAGTTTCAAATGGTACTTGGAGAATGTTTTTCCTGATCTGAAGGCTCCCATTGTGAGGGCTAATGGTGTGGTAAGTTCAAGCAGCAATTACATTCTGACTCCATAAAAATAAAGTTTAAAAACTCTTGAAAATGTGTGGAAAAGAATGAAGATTACATTATAAGTAAATACTAAGTATGAGTGCAGATGAGACAGAGCACGGTTAAGGGATAAATATAGGTGAACTTGAGGGAGGCTTTTAAGCAGCCATGTTCATTGATTACTTCAGCCAATACCTAACGGGTATCAATAAACCAGATAGCATTTCAGAACTGGAATATAGGGTGATGTGTAAAGCAGACTTGATTCCTGTTTGTGGAGCTTGAAGTTGAGTAGGGAAAACAATGTACAAGTATGTAACATTTAAATAAAAAACAGAATGGCTCTCATTTAAGGAACTGGTCACAAGTGATGACTCCTTCTAAGCTACAGTATTCAACTCTGAAGAGATGTTGAAGCCTAGGCCTGGAAAACAAGTGTCAGCGAAGCTCTAAAGGATCGAGTCTTAGGCAGAGGACGCCCTTGGTGCAAAAACTCTAAGATAGATGACTGTCCAGGCATTCGAGAACTGCCAAGAAGATGAATGTTGTCAAGGTGTGAAGGAGAGAAGAATGGCACCAAATGAAGGGGAGGAGGGAGGAAGAGTCAGGTTACATAGGTCCTTGTAGGCAAAGTAAGGATCCTTTCTTCCTTTCTTCTTTCCTTCCTTCTCTTCCTTCCTTCCTTTTTCTTTCTTTCTTTCTTTCTTTCTTTCTTTCTTTTTCTTTCTTTCT